>NW_023185500.1:6091-11055 GCF_002007445.2 Ailuropoda melanoleuca | reverse complement strand
GGTCCTGGGATTGAGCCCAGACTGGGCTGTTTCTTTGTCTCCCTCTACCCCCTCATATGTGCTCTCTCTCTTTCACTCATTCTGCTCTCTCTTTCTCTCTCAATAAATAAATATATACATACATACATACTTACATACATACATATTTTTTTAAATAAAATAAAAATAAAGATAGGTTAAGAGATTTGTTGGACAACATCAAGCAATCCAAAATTTGCATTATAGGGAACCCAGAAGAAGAAGAGAAACAGATGTAGAAAACTTATTTAAACAAATAATAAAAGAAAACTTCTCTAACCTAGGGAAGGAAATAAACATCCAAGTCCAAGGAGCACAGAGATTGCAAACAAGAGAAATGCAAGGTGGTCCACATGATTACACAAAATATATAGAATGTCAAAAATTAAAGAAAAAGAGAGAATCATAAATACCTCAAGAGAGAAACAAGTTACCAATAAGGGAAAACCTGTGAACATTTCAGCTGAAGTGTCAGCCAAAATATTACAGGCTACCAGAGAGTGCTGTGATATATTCAAAGTGCTGAAAGGGAAAAGCCCACAGTTAAGATTGGTCTACATGACAAGGTCTTCATTCAGATTTGAAAGAGAGAAAACACCACAAGCAAGAGATTGTGCAAGCAGCCCTGACAGTGGCCAGCACTACACCAAAGTGACTCTTTCCCTAGGGAGATGGGAACTAAACACACACATCATTTTGATGATAGCCTGAACAATGGGCGAGGGACAGACATCTGATCTGACTGCAGGCTCCACCCACCAACAAGAGCCAATCAGGGACAACATAGGAAGAGTACTCTGCAGTTCCATCTGACTGCAGCTCTGTAAAACATCTGATCTGATCCAGCTCAAGCACAAATGGCAACAGACTATCCATTTAACAACACAGGAATGAAATCATGCCCACAACAGGCAACAAAAGTCATTGCAGATGACAGGACTGAAGGCAAACACGGTTTAGTGACAATAGTATGGCACATTCAGCACACATAGAATACACCCATGAAGTGCCAAATTCTGGTGAACAGTAGACATTTCACTTTAGGAGACTGCAAAACCTCTTCTTCATAAGATCATTATCCTCAAGGACAGGAGATACAGCTGACTTTCCTAACACACAGAAACAGCCACAGAAAATAAGACAAAATGAAAAGACAGAGAAATTTATCCAAAAAGAAAAAGGGCATAATCATGGTAAGAGATCTAAGTGAAATAAATATAAGTAACATACCTGATGGAATATTTAAAGCAATGACCTTAAGGATAAAGAGTGGACTTGAGAAAAGAGTTGAAGACATGAGTGAGAACCTTCATACAGAAATAAAGAATTAACATGGTTCAATAAATGCAATGAGAAACTTGCATGATGGAATGAAAAGCAGCAGTCTGGAGGAGGAGAAGGATGACTTAATGACTTAGAAGACAGAGTAATGTAATCAAGGTGAACAAAAGTGAGAAAATACTTATGCAAAATGAGAATAGACTCAGGGAATTCAGTGACTCTATCAAATGTAATAACATTCATATTATAGAAGTCTAGAAGAAGAAGAAAGAGAAAAAGGGCAGAAAATTCATTTGAAGCCATATAGCTGAGAACTTCTATAAGCTGGGGAAAGAAACAGATACCCAGATGCAGGAGGCAAAGAGAACGCCCATAAAAATCAACAAAAGCAGATCCATATCAAGACATATTTTAATCAAATTTACAGAATATATGGATTTAAAAAATAGCAAGACAAATGAAAACAGTAACATATATGGGAAACCCTGTAAGGTTAGCAGGGGAGTTTTCAACAGAAACTCCAAACCAGAAGAGAGTGGCATGATATGTTAAAAGTGCTGAAAAGGGAAAATCTGCAGCCAAGAATACTCTATCCAGAAAGGCTATCATTTGGAGTAGAAGGAGAGAGAAATTGTCTCCTGGGCAAAAGATCAAAAGAAAAGAAAAACAAAAACACTAAAGAAATTCAAGACCACTATGTCAACCCTGCAAAAATTAGTAAAGAGAACTCTTTGAGTGAAAAGGAAAGAACAAAAGTAAAAGTATGTATAAGGAAGCACAAAAGCCATGAAAATATTTCTGCAAAAAAAAATCAGTTAAGGCACTCACAAAATTAAAGGATATGGAATATGACAACATATACCTAAAATGAGGGGAGGGGTAAAGAATGGGTTCAAAATAAATAAGTCATCAACCTACTATAGACTGCTATATGCAGAAGTGTTTCTATACAAACATATGGTAACCATATACCAAAAATCNACAAAAGTAAAAGTATGTATAAGGAAGCACAAAAGCCATGAAAATATTTCTGCAAAAATAAATCAGTTAAGGCACTCACAAAATTAAAGGATATGGAATATGACAACATATACCTAAAATGAGGGGAGGGGTAAAGAATGGGTTCAAAATAAATAAGTCATCAACCTACTATAGACTGCTATATGCAGAAGTGGTTCTATACAAACATATGGTAACCATATATCAAAAATTATTAATTAATATGCAAATAATAAAGAGAAAGAAATCCGAATATATCATTAAGGAAAATCAGCAAACCATGAAGGAGAGAAAGGCAAGGAAGAATCAGAGAAATTCCTCACAAACAACCACAAAATAAGAAAAAAAATATATGTCAATAATTACTTTGATTGTAAATGGATTTAGTTCTCCAATCACAACACAAAATGACAGAATGGATTAAAAAAAAAAAGACTCATGTACATGCTGCCCACAAGAGGTTCTCATTTCAGACCTAAATATACATACAGATTGAAGTGAGGGGATGGAGAAATATCTATCATGGAAATTGGTGCCAAAGAAAAGCCAGAGTATCAATACTTATATCAGATTTAATATAATTTAAAATGAAGATGGTAATAAGAGAGAAAGAAAGATACTATACAATAATAAAAGGAACAATCCAAAGAAAAGATATAACAATGTTAATGTTTATGCACTGAACATAGGAACACTCAAATACATAACTAATACAAATACATTTAATAACAAACATAAATAAACTAATTGACAAAAATACCAGTTTACACCCCATTTATACCAATGGAGAGATTATCTAAACAGAAAATCAACAAGGAAACAATGGCTTTTAATGACACACTTGGTCAGATGTATTTAACGGACATATTCAGAACATTCCATCTTAAAAGAGCAGAATATATATTCTCTTCAAGGGTACACAGAACATTTTCCAGAAGAGATCACATATTAGACCATGAAACAAGCCACAACAAATTCAAAAAGATTAAAGTCATATCATGCATCTTTTCTGAGTACAACACTATTCAACTAGAAATCAACCAAAAGAAGTAAATCTGGGTGGAACACAAATACATGGAGGTTAAGTAACACACTACTGAACAAGAATGGGTCAAACATGAAATCAAAGAAGAATGAAAAAGTACATGGAAACAAATAAAAATGAAACACAATGGCCAAAAACCTTTGCAATGCAGAAAAAGAAGTTCTAACAGAAATTTATAGCAATATAGGCCAACTTCAAGAAGCAAGAAAAATCTCAAACAATCTGATCTTGCACCTAAAGAAGCAAGAAAAAGAACAAGAAACAAAACCTAAATGCAAAAGAAGGAAGGAAATAGTAAAGATCAGAGCAGAAATAAATGACATAAAGTCTAAAAATGAAATAAACAAAACAATAGAGGAGATAAATGAAACTAAGACATTTTTTAATGAAAAGATCAACAAAAGTGATAACCTTTATTTGGACTCATTAAAAGAAGAAAAAGAGAGGTCATAAAGACAGAGAAACAGAGAGAGAGAGAGCTCAAATAAACCTAATCAGAATGAGAGAAGAGAAACAACAATCATCACCAGGAAAGCAAAAGATCATTAGAGAATATTATGAAATTTCATAATGCATATTTCATATGCCATGAAATTGGATAACATAAAAGAAAGGGATAAGTCTTAGAGATAAAAACTCCCAAAACCAAAAAAGATAGAAAAAGTTAACAGACTGGTTAACAGCAACAAAATTGAATCTAGAATCAAAAAACTACCAATATAACAACCAGTGTTAATCACAACATGTGAAGTAACTAATGAATCACTGAACACTACGTCAAAAACTAATGAGGTGCTGTCTGCTGCTAACTGAACATAACAAAAGGATAGAATTTTTAAGTCACTAAGATTAGTCACTTCAATGCTCTATAAACCTACTGTCCAATTGTTTTTCTCCTCAGCATGCTATGAACTTCTATATCTTACTATGTCTTAGGACACATTAATTATTATATGTTTAATAAATATTTGAATGATTAAAAAAAGAAAAAGAAAAACAAAACAAAACAAAATCTGCCAATAAACAAAACACCAGGAACAGATGATTTCACAGGTGAATTCAGGTGAATTAAAGAATAGTTGCACCACTATGTCTCAAAATAGTACAGAAATTACAAAAGGAAGAAAAGGTCCAAATTAATTGTATGATAGATACCCAAACCCAATAAAAACACTACAAAAATAATAAATAAACAACTACAGGCCAATATCTGCAATAACCAAAGATGCAAAAATCACCAAAAAAATATTGGTAAACCAAATCTAACAACACATAAAAAATGATAACCACAATCAAGTGAAATTTATTCCTAAGATCCAGAGGTAATTTCATATTTGCAAATCAACAACATGGTGGGTCACATCAACAATATAAAGGATAACAACCATACAATCATTTCAACAGATGCAGAAAAAGCATCTGAGAAAGTACAACATGCATTCATGATAAAAACCTCACGTAGGGGAGCGTAGGTGATGCAGTCCACTAAGCATCTAACACTTGATTCTGGCACAGGTCATGATCTCAGGGTCGTGAGACTGAGTCCCATATCAGACTCCACACTGGTCAGGGAGCCTCTTTCTCTCCCCCTACTCTATCTCATCCCCTCTCCCAGCTCATG
>NW_023185500.1:0-2645 GCF_002007445.2 Ailuropoda melanoleuca | reverse complement strand
AAACAATCTGATCTTGCACCTAAAGAAGCAAGAAAAAGAACAAGAAACAAAACCTAAATGCAAAAGAAGGAAGGAAATAGTAAAGATCAGAGCAGAAATAAATGACATAAAGTCTAAAAATGAAATAAACAAAACAATAGAGGAGATAAATGAAACTAAGACATTTTTTAATGAAAAGATCAACAAAAGTGATAACCTTTATTTGGACTCATTAAAAGAAGAAAAAGAGAGGTCATAAAGACAGAGAAACAGAGAGAGAGAGAGCTCAAATAAACCTAATCAGAATGAGAGAAGAGAAACAACAATCATCACCAGGAAAGCAAAAGATCATTAGAGAATATTATGAAATTTCATAATGCATATTTCATATGCCATGAAATTGGATAACATAAAAGAAAGGGATAAGTCTTAGAGATAAAAACTCCCAAAACCAAAAAAGATAGAAAAAGTTAACAGACTGGTTAACAGCAACAAAATTGAATCTAGAATCAAAAAACTACCAATATAACAACCAGTGTTAATCACAACATGTGAAGTAACTAATGAATCACTGAACACTACGTCAAAAACTAATGAGGTGCTGTCTGCTGCTAACTGAACATAACAAAAGGATAGAATTTTTAAGTCACTAAGATTAGTCACTTCAATGCTCTATAAACCTACTGTCCAATTGTTTTTCTCCTCAGCATGCTATGAACTTCTATATCTTACTATGTCTTAGGACACATTAATTATTATATGTTTAATAAATATTTGAATGATTAAAAAAAGAAAAAGAAAAACAAAACAAAACAAAATCTGCCAATAAACAAAACACCAGGAACAGATGATTTCACAGGTGAATTCAGGTGAATTAAAGAATAGTTGCACCACTATGTCTCAAAATAGTACAGAAATTACAAAAGGAAGAAAAGGTCCAAATTAATTGTATGATAGATACCCAAACCCAATAAAAACACTACAAAAATAATAAATAAACAACTACAGGCCAATATCTGCAATAACCAAAGATGCAAAAATCACCAAAAAAATATTGGTAAACCAAATCTAACAACACATAAAAAATGATAACCACAATCAAGTGAAATTTATTCCTAAGATCCAGAGGTAATTTCATATTTGCAAATCAACAACATGGTGGGTCACATCAACAATGTAAAGGATAACAACCATACAATCATTTCAACAGATGCAGAAAAAGCATCTGAGAAAGTACAACATGCATTCATGATAAAAACCTCACGTAGGGGAGCCTAGGTGATGCAGTCCACTAAGCATCTAACACTTGATTCTGGCACAGGTCATGATCTCAGGGTCGTGAGACTGAGTGAGTCCCATATCAGACTCCACACTGGTCAGGGAGCCTCTTTCTCTCCCCCTACTCTATCCCATCCCCTCTCCCAGCTCATGCTTTCTTTCACTCTCTGTCTCTCTAAAAAAGAAAAAAAAAAGCCTCAAATAAGTAGGCTTACAGGGAACAATCTGAACATAATAAAGGCCATATATGAAAACCCGCAGCTAAGAAAAGGAAAATGTCCACTTTCACCATGTTCATTCAACATAGCACTGAAAGTCCTAGCCACAGTAATCAGACAAGAAAAATCAGTAAATGATGTCTAAATTGGTAAGAAGTCAAATTTTCAGTATTTGCAGGTGGCATGATATCATACATAGAAAAAAAAACCTAAAGGTTCAATCAATCAATCAATCAATAAACTAATAAGTGAATTCAGTATAGTTGCAAGATACAATATCAATATACAAAAATGTGTTGCATTTCTATATACTAATAATGAAACAGAAGAAAGAGAAATGAAGAAAACTATCCCATTTACAATGTTATCAAAAAGTATAAAATAATCAGGAATAAACTTTACAAAGGAGACAAAGGACCTGTACTCTGAAAACTATAAAGCATGAATACAATAAATCGAAGATGACACAAAGAAATGAAAAGACATTCCATGTTTATGAATTAGAAGAACAAATATTGTGAAAATAGCAATACTACCAAAAGCAATATACAGCTTTAATGCAATCCCTATCAAATTCCAAAAGAATTTTTCAAAGAACTAGAATAAGTAATTCCAAAATTTGTATGGAACCACAAAAAACCTGGGATAGACAAAGCAATTTGAGAGAAAAAAAAAAAAAAAAGAAAACTGGACCTATCAGAATCCCAGCTTTCAAGATATTCTACAAATCTGTAGTAATCCAAACAGTACTGTACTCACCCAAAATAGATAAGTAGATTTCAAGAGCCCAGAAATAAGCTCATGATTATCTGATCAATTAATATAAGACAATTGATTATTTAAGCAGATAATTAATTATGAAGAGATTGAAACAGTGATCAAAACCTCCCAGAAAACAAGAGTCCAGGGCCTGACAGATTCCCTGGGAAATTCTACCAAACATTCAAAGAAGAAATAATACCTATTCTCCTGAAGCTGTTTCAAAAAATAGAAACAGAAGGAAAACTACCAAACTCATTCTTTGAGGCCAGTTTTACCTTGATTATCAAACCAGGCAAAGACCCCATCAAAAAGGAGAATTACAGACCAGTATCCCTGATGAATATGGACACCAAAATTCTCAACAAGGTCCTAGCTAATAGTATCCAACAGTACATTAAAAGGACTATC
>NW_023185499.1:0-774 GCF_002007445.2 Ailuropoda melanoleuca | reverse complement strand
GAGTACTTTGAAAACATTGAGAAATTAGTATTAATATTGTTTTTAAATAACATTTCAATTTTATCTCTTAATTTCCTTGTTAAAAACATTGGAAAACTAGCACTCTCCTACTTTCTCCAGCCACCATTCCCCAATTTTCTGATATAGTTTTATTCTTAAATGTATTTTAGCTCTGAAGTTTCTTTTTAATTTCTTATTTTAAAATTATTTTGTCTTGGAGCTATTCTTTTATTTTAGTTACTTAATAAGATCTTCTGTAGTACAAAACATTTGTGGGGTATTTTCTTCNGGGTATTTTCTTCTAATACTTTGGTTATTTTTTGTTCTAGATTGGTTTCATCAGCTCTTATTTCTATTTCTCTCTATTGGAGAATACAGTCAGTCTAGTTGTTGTACTATTTATTTTGACCTTGCTTATATGCAGTATGGGCTGTTCTGTTTAGAACTTCTTGACTTGCTTCCTACACTGTCTGAGGTTGTTTCCCAGCATGCCCCTTGTATAACGACTATATATTCATGTTTAAGATACTTTTCTTCAGCCCAAATGTATGAAATAGGATGGGAAGAACACAGCTAAGGCTTTGTGTAGTTTTTGTTGGGATATCATGCCTTTTCTCTCTTCTATTATATAGTTAAATCTTGGATACCAGTTTTTACTTAACTCAGTGCAAGTGTGCACTTGGCATCTCAAGAGTCTGCACTCTAAGCAATCAGATTTAGGAACAGAATTCACTCTGGACTTCAGTCTTCCTCGTTGCCTTCTCACTGGTAAGA
>NW_023185498.1:0-1277 GCF_002007445.2 Ailuropoda melanoleuca | reverse complement strand
CTCTGTTACATTCTTGACCCTCATGTACAAACAGAACTGCCCTTCCTGTCTCTTTGTGGCGTTCTTTTGCATATTCATTGGGGATTCATGTACTTAATAGACAGTTATTGAATGTTCAGGGCGGACTAGACGCTGGGCTAGGCATCCTAGCGAACAATACACAGNGCTCATCTCAGGATTCAGCTATGAATGAGGAAGAGTCAAATAATTCCGAGACAGCTCTGTTACATTCTTGACCCTCATGTACAAACAGAACTGCCCTTCCTGTCTCTTTGTGGCGTTCTTTTGCACATTCATTGGGGATTCATGTACTTAATAGACAGTTATTGGATGTTCAGGGCGGACTAGACACTGGGCTAGGCATCCTAGCGAACAATACACAATTCCAAGCCTATTGTTGATGAAAGGAAATGTATTTATTTGGTCAGTCTATCCCACCCACCTCAGAACGTAAGCTCTATGAGGACAGAAACTTTGTTTTTTTTGTGAATGTATCCCAGAATTCAGGAAAGTGCTGGCAATAGAAGAGTCAGTGTAACAAGTGTTATGCTACAGTACTGGAGCAAAAAGCAGCCTTCTTCTTTTCTTTTCTGTAAAGAAGCAGATAGAAAAATCTTTCAGGATTTGGAGGATCATTAGCATTCTGCCATTAGCTTAAAAGTGCCATAGACAGTGCACAAACAAATGGACGTGATTGCATTCCAATAACTTTTATTACAGAAAACAAGCTGCCGGCTGGTTTTGGTCTGAGGGCTGTAGTGTGCTGACCTTGTGTTAGACATATACATAGGAAGCCTATGTACATAGATTTATCTGTGGAGGGTTTAGGATGCCTTTCCAGAAAAAGTCTAACTTAGTAGTTTTCAAATGTTAATATGCATGTGCGTCAGAGTCAACTGGAGGACTTGTTCACGCACGGATTTCTGAGCAGCACCCCAGAGGTCTGAGGTGGAACCTGAAAATGTGTATTTCTAACAAGACCCAGGTAATACTGATGCTTCTGGCATACTTTTTAAATAATGCAACTGTCATCATTGAAAAGCCATATTTGAATATTTTTAAAAGTTTAAGTAAACTACAGTGATTTATTAGGGAATGCGAATGTATGTATGTAGTGTATACTTGTCATCAAATGACATGTGAGTCAGACAAACTCATAATGTACAAAGTGCTGAAGAGCCCTGTGCTTATTCTCTTCAGACACTTGTCACATGTCTAATTTTCTAGTTTATGCATTTGCTAGTTGTTTTTGTTTTTCTTTTTCTATCTCCACCATC
>NW_023185497.1:0-2195 GCF_002007445.2 Ailuropoda melanoleuca | reverse complement strand
TTAAAGATGATCTCACACTTGCTGACATATTATTGGTGATGGGCTGTTAAAGGAATGTTGCTATTTCCTTATGCTGTTTATTTTGCTTCTTCACATATCATACTGACCTTATTTATNCTGACCTTATTTACTTTGTCCTTTGCACACTTTTTGTTTGCTTTGAGAAGGACACAGAATAACTATTCACAAAATCAGCGATGGATTATGGGGAAAAATCCAAACAGGAGTTAATTGCTCTACAGCTATCAGACTTTTTACTCTAAAAGTATAAAAATTAAAATTAAAAAAATCCCTTCAGTGGGTCAACATTTTCACTTATTCATGGTCACTATTTATTTTGTCTTTGAGCTACTATATACTTATAAAATACTCTGTTAAAATTTTTTCTAATATTTTATTCTTGTAACAATTGTTCCAACACATCTCCTAACTGAATATCTTTCAAGTTTTTAATCAACTTAGTAACATCTTGAAATCACTTCATTTAATCATCCATCTTTCTATTCCACATTTTTCTCTTGACACCTGTCACATGCCAGCATGGAGCTAGACACTGGAGATGTGCTGGTAAACAAGGAGAAGTGTCTGCCCTCATGGAGCTTCCAGTCTGATGGTGGAGATAGAAAAAGAAAAACAAAAACAACTAGCAAATGCATAAACTAGAAAATTAGACATGTGACGAGTGTCTGAAGAGAATAAGCACAGGGCTCCTCAGCACTTTGTACATTATGAGTTTGTCTGACTCACATGTCATTTGATGACAAGTATACACTACATACATACATTCGCATTCCCTAATAAATCACTGTAGTTTACTTAAACTTTTAAAAATATTCAAATATGGCTTTTCAATGATGACAGTTGCATTATTTAAAAAGTATGCCAGAAGCATCAGTATCACCTGGGTCTTGTTAGAAATACACATTTTCAGGTCCCACCTCAGACCTCTGGGGTGCTGCTCAGAAATCCGTGTGTGAACAAGTCCTCCAGTTGACTCTGATGCACATGCATATTAACATTTGAAAACTACTAAGTTAGACTTTTTCTGGAAAGCCATCCTAAACCCTCCACAGATAAATCTATGTACATAGGCTTCCTATGTATATGTCTAACACAAGGTCAGCACACTACAGCCCTCAGACCAAAACCAGCCGGCAGCTTGTTTTCTGTAATAAAAGTTATTGGAATGCAATCACGTCCATTTGTTTGTGCACTGTCTATGGCACTTTTAAGCTAATGGCAGAATGCTAATGATCCTCCAAATCCTGAAAGATTTTTCTATCTGCTTCTTTACAGAAAAGAAAAGAAGAAGGCTGCTTTCTGCTCCAGTACTGTAGCATAACACTTGTTACACTGACTCTTCTTCTATTGCCAGCGCTTTCCTGAATTCTGGGATACATTCACAAAAAAAACAAAGTTTCTGTCCTCATAGAGCTTACGTTCTGAGGTGGGTGGGATAGACTGACCAAATAAATACATTTCCTTTCATCAACAATAGGCTTGGAATTGTGTATTGTTCGCTAGGATGCCTAGCCCAGTGTCTAGTCCGCCCTGAACATCCAATAACTGTCTATTAAGTACATGAATCCCCAATGAATGTGCAAAAGAACGCCACAAAGAGACAGGAAGGGCAGTTCTGTTTGTACATGAGGGTCAAGAATGTAACAGAGCTGTCTCGGAATTATTTGACTCTTCCTCATTCATAGCTGAATCCTGAGATGAGCCTCAATCCTCATTTGGTATTGCAGATGGCACAAAAAGTGTTACAGAATTTAGATAATATTCAAAACTCAACTCTAAAATTTATAGTAATACATCCTTTTAGGAGAGCAAGCAAGGGTTCATATATGTGACAAGTACAGTGAGTCATGACCAACTTCTGCAACTCCAAGAGTTGGGAATAATCACGTTCTACCTTGCAATGGTATTTTAAAACATAGCCTATAGATATGATATGAAAGGATGCTCTGGGTCTTGGTTGAGTAGTTCATCATACAAAGCACCAGGATAGCACATACAAAATAATCTTTATCTGTATTGGGAGTGTAGCAATTTTACTTTATGTTGTTTATATCAAGAAAAAATTAATCTCAAATCACTACCAATTGCATATCAATCATACTAATGGTAAAAATTCTGATCCACTACATTGCTTTGTTCATAGGCAAATTCCATCAGATATGGTCAAATAAGAA
>NW_023185496.1:0-1702 GCF_002007445.2 Ailuropoda melanoleuca | reverse complement strand
TTCAACTATTCTGTGCAAACAAAAGATAATTCCACTGAATTATCTATCTTGCTTCATTTCTAAACAAAGATCTCAATGAAGTTATAGTATAAATGTCTTTAAATATATTTTTAAGTATCATAGTGTATTTATGAACATATTTTATTTGTAACGGACTTAATACAAAAGAAGCATATAATGTAAAATGTGGAAAGTTCCTTTCTTCTCTCTTCTATAATCCCACTCTTCTCCAGAGGTATTTGTAATTATTAATTTCATGTTTCATTTTGTAACCATTTTTCCTATGCTATTTGTGTACACATATATCTACTTTTTTTTTTTTTGCGTCAGCTGTATTGAGGTATAATCGGCTTTCAAAAACTGCATACAAGTAATGTATACAATTTGACGAGTTTGGACATAGACATACACCAGTGTTACTATCCCCACAATCAAGATAATAAACATATCCATCAACTCCAGAAATTTGCATGGGCCCCTTTTGGTTTGTTTTTGTTTGTTTGTTTGTTTTGTGGTGAGAACACTTGACATGAGATCTCACCTCTTAAATTTTTAATGCATAATCCCTTAGGTTAACTACAGGAACTCTCGAATTTACTCATTTTGTATAATTGTAACTTTATATCCATTGAACAGCAACTCTCCCTATCCTCCTCGTCCACCCCCTGGCAACCAGAATTTTGTTGTCTGCTTCTGTAAGTTTGACTTTGAGAAGCCTCTTATATGCCCCCATATAAGAGCAATGGAACAGTATTTATCCTTCTGTGACTGATTTATTTCACTTAGCATACTGTCTTCTAGGTCCACCCATGTTGTTGTAAATGGTATGATTTCTTTCTTTTTGAAGACTTATCAATCTTCAATTGTGTACATATACCACACCAATTAATTCACAGATTTAATGTTGTTTCTGCTAAAATGTGTATTTTATAGAATCCCAATGGCATTTTTTACAGAAATAAAGGAAAAAAATATAAAATTCATTTGGAATCACAAAATACCCCAGTTAGCCAACGTGATCTTGAGGTAAAAGAACAAATCTGGAGGCATTATATTTCCTGATTTCTTAATGTCTTACAAAGGTAAAGTAATTAAAATGGCGTGTAACTGGCATAAAGACAGGAAAGTAGACCAATGGAACAGAAGAGAGAGCCCAGAAGTAAAGTCATGCACATACAGTCAACTGATCTTTGGTAAGACTGCTAAGAATACACATGGGAAACAATCTCTTCAACAAATGGTATAGGGGAAAATGGTTATCCAAATTCAAAAGAATGGAATTGTTGGAACACTATCTTACACCATAGATAAAAATCAACTCAAAATCGATTAAAAACTGAAACATAAGACCTGAAATTATTAAAACCCTAAAAGAAACCACAGGGGAAAAGCTTATGACACTGGTTTTGGCAATAATCTCATGGATATGAAAGCAAAAACCAAGTAGAGAAGTGGGACTGCATCAAATAAAACAGCATTTGAACAGCAAAGGAAACAATCTGCAAAGTAAGAAAGCAACCTATGGAATGGGAGAAAATATTTGCAAAGCATTTATCTGATAAGACCCCTTATAAGGGGTTAATATCCAAAATAATATAAGGAATTCCTACAATTCAGTAGCAAAAACCAAGAAAAAAATGAAACAAAGAATTTGATAAAAAATGGTCTAAGGACTTGAATAGATGGTTCTCCTAAGAAAATA
>NW_023185495.1:0-964 GCF_002007445.2 Ailuropoda melanoleuca | reverse complement strand
TCTCCCACTCCCCCTGCTTGTGTTCCCCCTCTCACTGGCTGTCTCTCTCTCTGTCAAATAAATAAATAAAAAATCTTAAAAAAAAAGGGTAAATCTGAGTAGACTTTTTCCAAAGAGGTCATATGGATGGCCAACAGGTCTATTACAAGGTGCTCAACATTACAAACCAGGAAAATGCAAATCAAAACCACAATGAAATACCACTCCACACCCATTAGAATGGTTATTATTAAAAAAGGAAGAAACAACAAGGATTGGCGAGGATGTGGAATACACTGCTGGTGGGAATGTAAATTGGTGCAGCCACTAGAAAACAGTATGTAAGTTTCTAAAAAAAAATTAAAAATAGAACTACCCTATGACCCACAATTCTACTTTTTGCTATCTGAAGAAAGAGAAAACACTAACTGAAGCAGATATCTGTGCCCCATGTTCACTGCAGCATTATCTACAAGAGCCAAGACACAGAAGCAACTTAAGGGCTGGAAAGACCATGGTAGGGATATAGGACAGTGTTGTGTTTGTGGGTGTGACTGGGGAACTGGTTTGGTGTAGGGGCAAATTTAATTTTTTTTATTAAGACAGCTTTTCGAGAGTAGTTTTTGGTTCACAGCAAAATTGAGGGACCAGTATTGAGACTTTCCATTTACCCCCATCCCCACACATGCACAGGCTCCTCCATTGCCAGCATCCCCTATCAGAGTGGTATGTTTGTTAAAACTAATGAGCCTATATTGACACATTATCATCCAGACTTCAGAGTTNCACATTATCATCCAGACTTCAGAGTTTATAATAGGGTCCACTCTTGGTGTTGTACATAGTATGGATTCAGACAAAGAAATAGTGACATGTATCTATCTTTATGGTATCATACAGAGAATTTTCACTGTCCTAAAATCCTCTCTGTTCTGCCTAGTCACTCCTCCCCAACACCTCCCACCCCAACGGCAGCCCCTGGCAA
>NW_023185494.1:0-717 GCF_002007445.2 Ailuropoda melanoleuca | reverse complement strand
ACGCCGGGATCACGCCCTGAGCCGAAGGCAGACGCTTAACCGCTGTGCCACCCAGGCGCCCCAATCACTGATCTTTCTGTCTCTATAACTTTTCTTTTTCTAGAAATGTGCTGTTAAAGAAATCACATAAGTGGTCTTTGTATCTGGCTTTTTCATCTAGCATAATATTTTTGAGGGACATCAATGCTGTTGCACACATCCTGTTTTTTTATTGCTAGGTAGCATTCCACCATATGGAGACTCCACATTTTGTTGATTAATTCACTAGTTGAAGGACATTGAAATGTTTTTATTTTTTTGCTATTCGGAAAAATGCTGCTTGGTCTAACTTATATGTGAAACCTAAAAATGTTGAATATTTTACATAGAGAGAGTAAAAGGTGGTTACCAGGGGTGGGGAGGTGGGGGGATTTGGGAGGATGCTGGTCAAAGAGTGCAAAGTCACAGTGATGTAGAATGAATAAGTCTCGAGATCTAACGTGTAGCGTGATGACTACAGTAACGAACGCTGTACTGAGTACTGGGAATTTGGTAAGAAAGTAGATTTCAGGTGCTCTCATCATACACAAAAAGATTATATGAGGAAATGACATGCTAATGAGCTTGGCTGTCGTAAACATTTCACTATGTATACATATATCAAATGATCATGTACGCCTTAAATATATATAGCATTTATTGAGAAAAGAAAGGGGAAAGGAAAGAAGGAAAGGAAAG
>NW_023185493.1:0-575 GCF_002007445.2 Ailuropoda melanoleuca | reverse complement strand
TGTTTTGGAATTGTTTGCACAAAGCAATGGATGATGGAACAGTAAGATTGGCTTATGATTGACTCTATGCCTAATCAACGTTTTTTGCAAACAAATAATTCCAGATATTATTTCCAAGTATCTAAAAGTAAAGCATTTTCATCAGTGTATTCTTTGTAGGATCCTGACTACTCCTGATGGGAAAATGAATCAACTTCATTAACTAGCGCAAGAGATAAAACTTTGGAAACTAGTAAATTTTTATGGAAACTATTTTTTTAACTAAGCAATTAAGTATTATTTTATTTAAATTAACAAATNTAAGCAATTAAGTATTATTTTATTTAAATTAACAAATGCTTTATTTTTAACATCTGTAGCTAATTTTATCCAGTGTAGTTTCAAATCATGCTCTTGCACAGTGGGTAATAGCTGCTTTATGGAATCAGAATTTGAATCTCTGCCAGGCCAATTACAAGTCTGCATGAACTTGGAAATTAACCTTTAGCCTTGTTTTCTCATCTCTGAAATGAGTATTATGATGGCACACTACTCACAGGGTATTAGTGAATTGTAAATGAGAGCATATATATATA
>NW_023185492.1:768-2225 GCF_002007445.2 Ailuropoda melanoleuca | reverse complement strand
TATGTTGGTCACCATACAGTACATCCCTAGTTTTTGATGTAAAGTTCCATGATCCATTACTTGCGTATAACCTCAGTGCACCATGCAATACATGCCGTCCTTACTGCCCATCACCGGCCTATCCCATTTCCCCCACACCCCTCCCCTCTGAAGCCCTCAGTTTGTTTCCCAGAGTCCATAGTCTCTCATGGTTCATTCCCCCTTCTGTTTACCCCCCCTTTCTTCTTCCCTTTCTTCTCCTACCGATCTTCCTACTTCTTATGTTCCATAAATGAGTGAAACCATATGATAATTGTCTTTCTCTGCTTGACTTATTTCGTGTAGCATTTATTTTGATGCCATTGCCTTGCATTGGGGCCAAAGGGTCAGGCCTCCCCTTTTTGGTCACCTGTGGGGCTTCTCTTAGAGGGATAATTCTGAGACCAAATTTACAAATGGACAATGACCAGAGCCTATACAAAAGCAAAACTCTGACTCACGAGCTCACCAGCAAGCTCATCAGTCCTGGGACACCAGCCCTGGGACACGACCTTGGCTGCAATTAGCCCCACATGATAAGGACTGGATCAAGAACTGCCAGCTTTATTTAAACAAAACAAAAAAAAAGAATGGCCAGCTTCCCCAGTTTTGCCCCAGTTGCAAATGAGGACCAACCAGAGAAAGGAAAATAACTCCCTAACCAATCATGGAGACCGCCCTCTTCCAGTTAGCCCGCCTCCAGCTGTCTGGGCCAACCACCTCTCCTCAGGGCATACCTGAGGCCATCCCTCGTTTCCATTATAAAGCTTTCCCACTCCTGCCGCCTTGGAGTTTCCGCCAAATGTGATCGTGGCCAACTCCTTTGCTTTATGGCCAACTCTGAATCAACAGCTTTTGCTTGTTCTTATTTGGGTGGTCCTCGTTTCTTGCCACAATTCCCCCAGTCGGATTGCAGACAGGAAAGGGGCCAGTGGAAGTGACAGGAGCTCCGACCCAGGAGTGTGGGTNCTCTGACCCAGGAGTGTGGGCGAGCTCTCAGGCAACCCTGGTGGGCGGGATCAGCTGCCTCCTGCTTGGAGGCAAGACTGCAGCCAGCAAGGGACAGCTGGTGCAGGGCCCATAGGATGAGCTTGGAGCCTGAGGGATCTGAGAAAACACCTCTAAGCAGCAGAAATACATAGCATCCTTGGTTGTAAATCCCTCTTGGATGTTCAGCAACTTCTTGGCAAACTTGATGGTCTCGTCTTGGCTGTGCCGTGGGACTTAAAGTAAGGGTTTGCTCTCAGATAGGAACAGATCCATAAAGGGCAAGGTAGAGGTCACGGTGGGAATTGCAAAAGCCCAGAATGCCAGGAAGCATCAGGGCAGTGGCAAAGCCCCAGATCACATCCCCTGGCACCACAGGCTCTACCGTCAGAAGGATTAAAGGAGGAGCACCCCATAGCCTTTTGTGATGACGGATGATGCGTTCCCTCTTC
>NW_023185492.1:0-558 GCF_002007445.2 Ailuropoda melanoleuca | reverse complement strand
ATTTATTTGACAGAGATAGAGACAGCCAGCGAGAGAGGGAACACAAGCAGGGGGAGTGGGAGAGGAAGAAGCAGGCTCATAGCAGAGGAGCCTGATGTGGGGCTCGATCCCATAACGCCGGGATCACGCCCTGAGCCGAAGGCAGACGCCCAACCGCTGTGCCACCCAGGCGCCCCTGAGCTTCTGATTCTTGATTTCAGTTCAGGTCATGATCGTGGGGTCCTGGGATTGAGCCTTGCATCAGGCTCTGTGATGGGGGGGCAGTCTACTTGGGGTTTCTCTCTTTCCCTCTTCCTCTGCCCCCCCACTCGCTCTCACTCTCTTTCTCTCTCTCTCCCAAATATTTTTAAAAGGGGGAGGCAATGTCAGAAACCAACAGAAGGAGTTGGTTAAATCAGCCGTCCAATGGACTATTACACGGTGGTTAAAAATAATGGCAGTCTATTTGAAACTATACCTCCAGCAGAAAAAAGTGGGAAACAAAGTCGGACACAATATGATGCCATTTTTATGATGAAAACCAGCTACGTGGATAGAAAAAGGACCATGAAATTATTG
>NW_023185491.1:0-718 GCF_002007445.2 Ailuropoda melanoleuca | reverse complement strand
ATTAAGAGCCTAAATGTTAGCAAATAAGATGTTGAGATTTTTTTAGAAGGAAATTTTTTAAAAACTATGACCTTGGAGGAGAGAAGGATTTCTTCAAACCAGAAGAGTCCTAACTATGAAGAAAAATAGTCAAATTATCCTACTGTAAGAATTAAAAATACCTGTTCACCATAAAACTCCAGAGAGAGTGGAAAAGACAAGCCAATAATTGGAGGAAGAGAGATGTTTATGGTACATGACACTGACAAAGAACTGAATAGACAAACAAGAAAAATGACAACTGAATAGACAAGTATTTCCAGAAGAAGAAAAATCAACAGCNCAACAACCATGTGAAAAGATATGCAAGCACGTGACGAATCAGAGAAATGGTAATTAAAGCTACAGGGAGAATTTATGTTACGTCCCTCATGTTGGCAAAAAAATAATGTCTGACAATGTCAAGTGCGGTAAAGATGTAGAGGAAGCAGCATTCTTACACAGCACTGGTGAGAGAACATACTGGAAAACAGTTTGGCATTATCTTGTGAACATGACCATGCCCATACCCTACAACCCAGTAAGTTCCTTTCTAGGTAGAAACCCTAAAGAAATTCTTACACATGTACCTAAGACAACATTTATGAGACTGTTCATAGCAGCTACTTAAAAAAAAATGAACAGTCTAATGACAGGCAACAGTTTGTATAATAAATTGTTATTTGTTTACAAAATGAAA
>NW_023185490.1:0-659 GCF_002007445.2 Ailuropoda melanoleuca | reverse complement strand
CCAAGGAACTGTTGAAAAGGAAAAACAAAGCTGGGGGCATCACAATGCCAGATTTCAAGCTGTACTACAAGCTGTGATCACAAAGAAGGCATGGTACTGGCACAAAAACAGACACATAGAGCAATGGAACAGAATAGAGAACCCAGAAATGAACCCTCAGCTCTTTGGGCAACTAATATTAGATAAAGCAGGAAAAAACATGCAGTAGAAAAAAGAGAGTCTCTTCAATAAATGGTGCTTGGAAAATTGGACAGCTCCACACAAAAGAATGAAACTTGACCACTCTCTCACACCATACAGAAAGATAAACCTAAATGGATGGAAGACCTCGATGTGAGACAGGAATCCATCAAAATCCTAGAGGAGAGCATAGCCAGCAACCTCTGCAACATCAGCCACAGCACATTTTTCATGACACATCTACAAAGGCAAGAGAAACAAAAGAAAAAAGGAACTTGTGGGACTTCATCAAGATAAAACACTTCTGCACAGCCAAGGAAACANGCCAAGGAAACAATCAAAAAAACTAAGAGGCAGCCCAAGGAATGGGAGAATATATTTGCAAATGATGCTACAGATAAAAGAGTGGTATCCAAGATCTATAAAGTACTTCTCAAACTCAATACGTGAGAAACAAATAAACAAATCATAAAATGGGC
>NW_023185489.1:0-1155 GCF_002007445.2 Ailuropoda melanoleuca | reverse complement strand
CTTGTAACATCTTTATCTGATTTTGTTCAGAGCATAACGCTGGTTTCATAAAGTGACTTGACATGTATCACTCTTTATTTTATGAAAGATTTTTATAAGATTGATGTTCATTCTTCCTTAAATGTTTGTTAGGATTCACCAGGNTAGGATTTGCCAGAGAAGTCTTCTGGGCATAAAGAAATTTGGTTTTGTTTTTGGAATTAGGTTATTAATTATGAATTAAATTTCTTTAAATCTTTCTTTAAAAGATATAGGACTATTCAGATTTTCTATCTCTTCTTGGATCTGTTTTGTTAATTTGTGGTTTTCAAGGAATTCTCTTTTATTTAGTTGTTGACTTTTTTGGAATAAAGTTATTTATAATATTCCTTTGTTATTTTTAACATCTTTAGAATCTATAGTAAAGCCCCTTCCACCATGTCTGATTTGGTAATTTGTGTTTTCTCCATACTTTTATTTTTTTTTAAAGATTTTATTTATTTATTCGGCAGAGATAGAGACAGCCAGTGAGAGAGGGAACACAAGCAGGGGGAGTGGGAGAGGAAGAAGCAGGCTCATAGTGGAAGAGCCTGATGTGGGGCTCAATCCCATAACGCCAGGATCACGCCCCGAGCCGAAGGCAGACGCTTAACCGCTGTGCCACCCAAGTGCCCCTTCTCCATACTTTTAAATCAGCTTAGAGATTCATCAACTTATTGAAGTTTTTATTGATTTTTTTCCTCTAGTGTTTGTCCATTTTCTATTTCATTAATTTCTGCTCTTCTCTTTATTTAATTTCCTTCCTTCTATTTTATTTGGATTTAATTTGATGTTCTTTTTACAGCTTCTTAAAGTGGAACTTTAGAAAGTTGGTTTTAAACCCTTTCTCTTTTTCTAAAAAAGCATTTCAAGCTAAAATTTTCCCTCTAAGTACTGCTCTAGCTGCATCCCACAAAGTTGAACACATTGTGTTTTCATTAGATTTCGTTCAAAATATTTTAAACTTCCTTTGTGATTTATTCTTTGATTTATGCAATATGTAAAACTGTATTTTACTCAAAATATTTGAGAATTCTCCAGGTGTCTTATTGTTTTTGAGTTCCAGTTTATTTCCACTGTAGTCAGAGAATGTTTTCTGTATGAATTCAGTACTTTTAAATTTATCGAGAATTATTC
>NW_023185488.1:0-679 GCF_002007445.2 Ailuropoda melanoleuca | reverse complement strand
TGGCAGTAGGCTAGAAACTCAGTCAAGGTTTCTATGCTGCAGTCCTGAGAAGAATTTCTTCTGGAAACCTGACTTCGCTCTTAAGGCCATCACCTGATGGGATGATGCCCACCCACATTATGGAGTGTGATCTGCTTTATTCAAAGTGTATTGATTGTAAATATTAATCACACCTAAAAATATGTCTTACAACAACATCTAGAATGGTGTTGATCAAACAACTGGACATCAGAGCCTCCCCAAGTTGATACAAAATTAGCTATCACAGTGAATTGGACAAACTTTCACAACTAATANAAAATTTCACAACTAATTAATGGATAAGCCAGGAAGCTAGATATCTCTGGGGTCAGAGGCCAGAAGTGGGTGAGCAAACCGTACACAGAGAGTACACAGATGGCGGGCTGTCTCCGGTAAGGGTGGGCCAATGAGAGGGTAAAGTAGCACTCCATAGAGATAATCTCTGGGACAGATGAGCTCTTCTAAGTTTCTAGACTGAGTTCTGATGCCAACTAACTATGGGATACTAGCAAGTCACACCTCTTTAGGTCCATTTTGTTTATTATTTCTCTTCTGAGGGGAGGGATTGGACTAGATGGTCTTTTACGTTCTTTCAAGCCATACATGCTAATATTCAATGCTACAAAGAGGAAACACAAATTTATACTATAACAATGTA
>NW_023185487.1:0-1323 GCF_002007445.2 Ailuropoda melanoleuca | reverse complement strand
GCGGTTAGGTGGGGGCCTCCCCGGTGCCCTCCTGATGAGGGGCCTGTGCCATCGCGCACCACCGGGGCAGCTGGAGGTGAGGTGTCCAGATGGGCGAGCCTCCCCGCGGCCCTGTGCTTCCACCAGCGGCCCATTTGTACCCAGGTCTGTGTGCCTGGCTGTGTTTTTTGTTTGTTTTCATCTGACTTGCTGATAAAGTTTCTAGTGCTGGTGATGTGTGTGACATCTAGCAAAGACCTTGGACGATCTGGAAAGCGAGGCCGACTTTGGACACGTCATAGAAATGAGCAGTGTGTGCCTCCTGCTGTTGCTTTTGGGAGGATGACACTGGTCTGCTGTTCTCCTAGAGAGTAAGGTATTGTAGCAAATATGCCCCGGGAACATAGAGTAGAATTTTCCCAGGAAAAATAAACCAGTGGGATTTTTTTCCAGAAACAGAAATCAAATAAGTGAAATAAGGAGATGTAGTGGTAGACAGCATCTCTTTGTAGGCCCCCTTCTGTTTTCTAGTCATACTGTTGTATTGGCCTCCTGGGCTCCCTCCATTTAGACAAAGATGGAAACAAGGTGGTAAGAGAGGGTTTTGTGATTAGCCCTGCGTGCACTGCACTTACAGGTTAAAATGTGGACCAACTAAAAAATACCAAGCGTGTGTTTCAATGTCATGTATAAATATCATATACAATAAAAATGGAGTACTCCTTTTTTAGCTTAAGGCTGAATTTTGAGGGCTCTACAATTACCATGGAGTTCAGTCACCTGGTGGTTCTGGGGCATAATGTGGGTGCATTCAAGCTGGTCTTTTCTTCGGAAGTGGTCGAGCTGCTGTCTGTCTGGCGAGCCCCGTACCTCAGGGCCTTGAGGGCTGCTGCTGTTTGGGTTTTGCTTGTTCTTGCTCATGGTGTCTGATTTCCGTGTGTTCCTGGTGCTTTGTACCAGAAATTGCATTAGTTTGCATTGGAAAATTCTTCATTATTTGCTCATAAGAGTCACATGGAACCTGAGACGATTGCTCTTGACCCCCAGGGTTTGCAGTGCTGAGTATGCCAGACATCCTGGGATCCCTGGGGCCTGGGGCAGCTTGGAATTTCTAGTTGTTTTTCTTATCCCATCATTAACCTCGTGGTTGTAACTGGGGATGATTTTGCCCCCCAGGGGATGCTTGTCACTGAGACATTTCTGGGGGCCATTACTGAGGAGGTGCTGCTGGCATCCAGTGATTGGAGGCCAGGGATGCAGGTGGGTAACCCGTGGCACGTAGGTCCTACCCCTGCCACAGTGGTCTGGCCCCAACTGTCCGTAGTGCCGTGGGTGATCCCAGTC
>NW_023185486.1:0-1208 GCF_002007445.2 Ailuropoda melanoleuca | reverse complement strand
TTTCTGACCTCATTTCTTTTCCTTTTTTGTTTTGTTTGTTTGTTTTTGTTTTGCTAAGTTTTTTTTTTTTTTTCAGATTTTCTTCCCAAGATAGTGGGTGAGGGGAGATTGGCAGCAGTGCATGGATTCTAAAATTGTCATTTAGCAAATTCTGAGATAGGAGAACATCACCATCTCTCAGCATTAGTGTGCAATGTTCTGATGGTCTCTCTCTGGTGAGATATCTATCCTTGGTGCTCTCACAGTGGCCAAGTGGTGCTTTGCCCTACTTGATCAGGACTGAACCACATACCCACCCTGTGATCAGTTAGGGTCTTTGCATTGGCAGACCACCAGAATCGTATGAGGCAGGCAGAGGTGGTTCCCCAGAGAAGGGCTGTGGACTGTGAGATAACAAATACTGTTTGTCCATTATCACCTACTTTGTCGGATGATCAGAGTATAATACTTCTATTTGTTTGACCTTTAACAAAATCAGTACAAGTAATTGATTGATATTATACCAATTTCATAGTTAGATCTTTGAGATGTCGGATCCATGTGTTCTTATTACAATGTTAAATTCACTATTTAAGGAACTAAATAAATATACTAAAGTGGGCCAGGTTTAGATCAGAGATCCGCACATCAAAAGTCAAGGATCATTAATCCAAACTGTATACTTAAAACTCAAATAACACAATTAAATTAAAAAGTTCCATTACATAAAGCCCTACTCTTGGATATAGAGCGCCAGGAGGATGGAGCAAGGAAGGATGGGAAGGGAACTGACAAATACTCACCATGGCAGCATATTGTCAAGTGTTCCTCACTGGGGAAAGCATTTATGGACAAAACCTGACCTGTGCTAATGTTGGACACTCGCACCCCCTTGCTCCAAGCCTGCTTACAGTCTGCGTCACCTTGCTGTCACCCTGAGCCATCCCTCTGTGAAAAGCTGCTCAGGAAAGTGTTCTAATAATGAGCCATAATATGTTTGTGCTTGTTAACGCAATGTTTTACCTTCCCCAAAGTGCTTGGCATCATAACCTCATTTAAAGTTGTAGACTGATTGTCTCTACTCTCGTAAATTAAATGTAAGAATACTCACAAAAGTATGGGAGGCACAATTCTTTGATATGGATTTTTTACTCAGCGCAGTAAAAATTATTTAAGACACCATATGTAGGTACACTTACGTGTACATATGTGACTAGACTTATCTTTTG
>NW_023185485.1:0-1111 GCF_002007445.2 Ailuropoda melanoleuca | reverse complement strand
TGGAGGAAAGCAGGCTCGAAGTTGCAAGAGCCCTCTACCGGGGAGAGTGCGTAGTGTGCCCCTGGTTCATCTAGCAAGATGGGGCAGCATGTGTGACTATTGTCTGCCATGGGAGCTCACAGATACTCAGCGCCCAGGCCACACGGGCACATTCAAAGACACAGACCTCCACGAGGGAAGCAGGTGTTCCGTGTATTGTTTGCATAAACAGTTCAGGCACAGTGAATCCTTACCAGTTAGGGTGGGGGAACACTCCCAAAATCAAGTTCCCACACGCCAGCCAGCAACCAGCCTTGTATTGGTGCCTTCCTGAGGACAGCGGTCTCAGCCCTGCTATGATAACCTTTCCTGGTGCACCTGCTGTGCCAGCTCAGTCACTGAAAAGTGAATGCCATGCTGGAGGAGCGGGAAGCGAGCGCCCTGCTGGAGGAGGAGATAGAGAGTATCCTGCTGGAGGAGTGGGAAGTGAGCACTGTGCTGGAGGAGAAGTGAGCACAGTGCTGGAGTAGCGGGAAGCGAGCGCCCTGCTGGAGGAGGAGAAAGAGAGTATCCTGCTGGAGGAGGAGGAAGTGAGCACAGTGCTGGAGGAGGGGGAATAGGTCGAGGCCCCTAGTCCAACAACTCCCATGGAAGTGAACCCCACCGACAGCCATGTACGTGAGCTTGGAAGTGGGTCCTTCCCTAGTGAGTCATTTTGGGGTTTTTGAGTATGGCTGACACACAAGTTTACATTAGTTTCAGGTGTACAGCATTGTGATGTGACAAGTTCATTTGTTGTGCTGTGTCTACCACAAGTGTGGCCACCTTCTGTGCCCCTCGTTGAGTCTTGAGAAGACTCCAACCTCTTGAGAGACCTTGATGCCCAAGACCCCCTAAGCCACACCCAGATTCTTGCCCCACAGAAATGGAGAGACAAGACAGTTTCAAGCCCCCAAATTCTCTGGCGATCTGTTGGGCGGCCATAGATGGCTGATACAGTGGGCCACCAACTGCATGACCCTGGGCACATTTCTTGACGTCACTAGGCCTCCATTTCCTCGATCTGTGAAATGGGCATCATGATGGGGGCTGCTGGGAACTGAATTCATGATTATGTGGGACATACTTGAGG
>NW_023185484.1:0-553 GCF_002007445.2 Ailuropoda melanoleuca | reverse complement strand
TAAAATTCTTCTCAGATTACATGAATGCAATATATTTTTGCATAAAGTATCATTTTACAGTAGTGTTGATTGTTCTTGCTTCTTTCTCTTTTAATTTACAGACCTGGAGGTACTCAAGAATTAATGTGATGCTCTCAATAATTGTACCTGGTACCTGAGGACTATTTTGCAATATTTAAACAACTCATACNCAATATTTAAACAACTCATACTATTCTTAAAACAGAACATATATTGTTCCAGATACAACATGCATGGAACATAATACCTATAATTTGAACACGTTTTTAGATCTAAATGTTGCTTTATAAGGCAGTAAAAATTGTTCATATAAGTGATAGTAGTTTGCATGATAAAATTAACAATTCAAAATAATTTATTTTATGCAATTTCATTTCAATGTTTAAAAATAGTATGTAAAATTTGTGGTTCATATCCAAGTTTTCTTTAAGAGTTTTATTCATAATTTCAGTTGCCTCTATTTCACTAGTCCAAAGTTTCTCTAAATTAATTTAAAAATTATCAAAGAACTACAAAGAGTCAAGAAAGGTTA
>NW_023185483.1:0-1169 GCF_002007445.2 Ailuropoda melanoleuca | reverse complement strand
CAGGATCCTGTAAGTCTACTTTAACATACAAAAATCCCTTTGGAAATGTCCTTTATCTCTAGCCCCCAAGACATATGTTGGAAGTCATCCCCAAGCATATGATCTGTCAATATACATCTGAAGGGTCTCATGACTAAGGTTTTATTGGATGGTAATAAATGACCTTTTCCCAACAATAACTAGTCCACTCAAGGTCCTGGAAACCTTCCTTCCAAAATTCCTTAGAGACTTATGCTATCTCTAACCCCCTCCCAACTTGAAAGTATATAATGGGCCACTCCTCATGACCCCAGGGCAGCTCTTTCTGCCCACGGGTCCTGTCCCTGTGCTTTAATAAAATCAACTTGAAAGCACCAAAGACATCTCAAGAATTCTTTCTTGGCTGTCAACTTCAAACTCCAACATCTTTCCTACATCATTCATGATGACAATACTAGAAATGAAAAGACAGAGAAACTGACAGAAGAAACATTAGAAAAAAATGGAGAGAAAGAATATTCTGAAAAATACAGCCAGACACCAAATCACAGATCTAAGAAGCTTTAAGAGCAGTAAGCAAACTAACTGTTATTTTTTTTTTGTAAGTTTTTATCACTTTGACAGAAGATATCCCAGTTATAAACCTTTCCTTTTTATGTCAGCCCCACGTGCAGCTTCTCTGACCTTTGATGCCATGGCTAACAGGCGGCAGATTACACTTTCCAGGCCCCCTTGACAACGGGCTTCTTGTTAGTTTCTGCCGATAAGAGGCACAGATGGGAGATCAGTTGGCACGAGTATGGGAGAAGCCGCTTTCTTTCTCATTGTGTGTCTGGCAGCATTTCTATATGTACGCATCTGTTAAGAACTTCCAGCTTTAACCACAAGACACAACTTTCTCGTTCCAGCAAAGTGGTAACTCCACTGTTGGCCCTTCCAGTACTGGCCATGTGCCCCTTCCTCAGACTTTGAAGGCACTGATACCTCCTCACTTTAATTCACCCAGCTGGGTTTCAGGGGCAAATGGTTGATGCTTATTGCAGATACTAACATCTGAGTTAATTCACAGACCCCCATCTCGTTTTCTCTGCATTTCCAACACACGCAACTAGTTTTCTTTACAGTGGCTTTAGTTTTCCTGACAGGACAATGACTAATAAGGAAGAAAAGATACATGAGGCTATAAGGTA
>NW_023185482.1:8000-11022 GCF_002007445.2 Ailuropoda melanoleuca | reverse complement strand
AGATGAGCTGTCCTTGATGAGGAGACAGAGCTATTCGATAGACATCTTCTATGTTAGTAACCACACATTTACGTGGCAAGATGAGTCTTCATTTCAAGTACATGTAGGAAGGTCACCCTTTCTCCTTTTCTATAAGTCAATGTAGTTTTGTGTCACTGGCTGGGCAGAACAAGATTCTCAGACATTTTGAGGCCTCCACATTCAGGGGGCATGGCCCCTGCTTCAAGGCTGAGAGTGAGCATGTTACTGTATTCACCCGCTCCCAGGCTGGAAAGCAGTGGTGGTCGTGGTGTCTTTTCATGGTGACTTTCACCATGGGTTGCCCTCCAGAGGGGTCCTGCGGACAAGGGGAAGCTGGATGCCACCAAGAGCCCCTGCAGAGGGTGTGGACTCCAGGTCACTGAGCATCCCCTGAGGTCCCATGCTGCAGCCCCTCTGCTCTGAATTCAGTCCCTCCATCTCGAGAGGGGCTCTTTTTATCACCCTCATCATCTATATGACTTATTATTATTTTTATTTCTTCATACACCTCTTCTTTAGGCCATAGGAAACAGAACCGGGAACAAGTGTGGTCTGAGTGTGGAAGCAGAGTTCATGTGGCCTGATGAACCAGGGGAAATGAAGGCAAGAGTACATGGAGAAGGTATATATTAGACATGATTCTATGCTAGAGATTACCTAGAAATTACTTCTGTTCTCTGTTCTTCCCTTCTCCTCTTAGAAGGGTGCTCTGGTCACCATCTGGCCTGGTCCTCAGCAGGGGGCAGGCCACCGTGGGGGTTGCTCCATCCTCTATAAGCCCCCTTTGTCCCGTTTCACCAACCTGTCTGTTTCCACTGGGATTTTTCCATCAACATGTTTGTCTTTGCTTTCTGGGATTTTTCCATCAACATGTTTGTCCTTGCTTTACTGACTCCAACTTTATTTATTTATTTTTTTTGAAGGATATTGTCTTGGAATTTATTAGCAAACTTAAACCATTTACAAATAACCCTTTGTTCAAGATTTTTCAATTTCCAACCTTGCAATTAATAGATAGAAATATGCTTAATGATACTGTTTTGGAAATGTATTGCTCTCACTTGGCTATTATTTTAAAAGGTGATTTTTTTCAAATTTAAAGCACTTAATTGGATAATTTATACATTTGGAATGAATGTAGACCTTGTTAGCCAACTTAGCAGAAATTAATAAAGCATAATAAAAAAAAAACTAACAAGAGAAAACATAAAGATTTTCAGGCCAAAGAAAAATTTAATCAAACTACACGAGCTCCTACATCCAACTAAAATGTTCATACCTACTTTCTTGGAAAGTATTACTAACTATATAGTTAGTTGAAAAGGGACCCAGTGCACTAGTGCAGTTACTGCAAAAGCAAGAAAACCAACTGCAAACATGTAACAGATAAGATTACAGAATCATATTATTAGGCTTAAAGCCAATATTATGCAATTAGATGAGAAACTAAGTGCAAGGATTTTACTGAATTTCATCTTATACTACTGTCATTATATATATAATATATATTTAATTTAATATATATCTAATTTTTAGTGTCATGATAAGAACATTATTCATTGAAATTTTTATTTTTTGCAGGTTATTATTGGACTTATTTTTCACTCTTAATCTAACACTGTCCTGAGAAGACTACCATACAACTTCTTTTTAGCCTTTTGTACTTGTTTCTGTTCTCAATCCAGGCACTATTCTCTGACAGTATCAAAGCATATGATCTCCAAGATATTGTTAATCACCAACAACTGAATGTGTGCCTCCTTATTTAATAGTAAGGGCATTATATTGTTTTTCTGAAATTTTCTATGTAGATACATTATAATATCTATGAGTTACATTTCAGGAGAGTAAAGTGGACAAAGTATTAGTTGTGTAAAAAGGAAGCATGAGGTCTGATGAGGATGAGGACCAATGGTGAAAGGAAGAGTTCTTAGTACAGACCCAAACCAGGGTGCTGCATCCAGGGAACTCATGAGGAGAGATGGGGTGGGAAGGATAAAGACTGACAAACTGGAGGTCCCCCTGAAGGACCCATGAGGAAATGTGGTTTTGCTACTCACTTTTACGAAAGTAACTATAAAAGGAATAGTTAATACAAAAACTCCCATTAATCTTTACAACCATGTTTAAAACATGTACACAGGTATTTAAAAGATCTTGGTACCTGCTTTCTGACTACCCATATTCATTAAGATTAAACCAACCATTACTAATCTTTGTAGTCAGATAAAATCTTCGTTATCTGAGTTATAAAAAGTCTTATGTAATTTTCAATAAGGATGCCAAGACAATTCCATGGGGGAAAGAATGACCCTTTTAACAAATGGCGCAGGGACTTCTGGATGTCTGTGCCAAAAAATGAGTTGAACACCTACTTCACATCATACAGAAAAATTAACTTAGAATGTATTGAACACCTAAATGTTGGAGCTGAAAGTGTACAACTATAGGAAAAACATAGGAGTAAATCTCTCTGACCTTGGATTAGACAGTGGTTTCTTAGATATAACAACAAAAGCACAGTGACAAAAGAAAAAAATGGATAAATTGGGCTTTGTCAAAATTAATATTGTGCTTCAAAGGACACCATCAAAAATGTGAAAAGACTGGTTGGCTCAGTCTGTGGAGCGTGCAACTCTTGATGTCAGGGCTGTGGGTTTGAGCCCCACATTGCGTGTAGAAATTATTATTTTTTTTAATCTTAAAAAAAAAAAGAACGTGAAAAGACAACAACAAGTAAGGGACTTGTACCCAGAATATATAAGAACTTTTATAACTCAAGAACAAAAAGATAAACAACCCAATTTAAAAATGGGCCAAGGATCTGAATAGGATTACTCCAAAGTAGATATTAAATTGCCAAAAAACACATGAAAAGAAGCTCAGCATCATCAAGGAAATGCAAATCAAAATGATAGTGAGATACTATTCCATACCTCATAGGATAGCTAAAATAAAAAGGACAGACTATACAAGTATGGGTGAGGATGTGGAGAAATTG
>NW_023185482.1:0-2826 GCF_002007445.2 Ailuropoda melanoleuca | reverse complement strand
GAAAAAAAATCCCACTAAAATCTATGTGAAACCACAAAAGACTCTGGATAGGCAAACAAATCCTGAAACAAAAAGATAGCAGGATGCATCACACTTTCCAATTTCAAGCTATACTGAAAGGATATAGTAACTAAAACACTATGGTACTGGCATAAAAACAAATAAAAAAGACTGATGGAACAGAATCAAAAGCCCCAAAATGAACCCAAGCACATGTGGCAACTCATATTTGACAGGAGCCAAGAACACACAATGGAGAAAAGACAGTCTCTGTTAAATCGTGTTGGCAAAACTGACATCCACATGCAGAGGAATCAAACTGGACCCCTATCCTGCACCACTTACAAAAGTTCACTATAATGGATTAAGGACCTAAGTGTAAGACCTAAAACCATAAAACTCTCAGAAGAAAACACGGGGAAAGAAGCGTCTTGACATGGGTCCTGGCGATGATTTTTGGAAATCACACCTAACACATAAGCACCAAAATAAAAAATCAACAGATTGGACCACATCAGACAAAGAGCTTCTGCACAGCAAAAGAAACCACCAGCAAAGTGAAAAGAAAACCTACAAAATAAGGGGGAAAATATTTGCAAACCATGTATCTGAGAAGGGGTTAATCTCCAAAATATATAATGATCTCATTCAATTCAACAGCAAAACAAAACAACAACCAATAAACCAATTTAAAATGGACAAAGGATCTGAATAAACATTTTCCAAAGAAAATATATGAATGGCCAACAGGTACACAAAAAGGTGCTCAACGTCACTAGTCATCAGGGAAATGCAAATCAAAACCACAATGAGATCTCACCTCACGTCTGTTAGACTGGCCATCTCCAAGAAGGCAAAAGACAACAGGTGTTGGAAGCCTCATATACTGTTGGTGGAAATGAAAACTAGTACAGCCACTGTGGAACAGCATGGAGGCTCCTTCAAAATTTAAAAATAGAATTAACTGTATGATCCAGCAATGCCACTTCTGGGAACATATCCAAAAGAAACAAAACACTAATTCCAAAAGATACCTGCTCCCCCATGTACCTAACAGCATTATTCACAATAGCCAAGAAACGGAAACAACCCAAGTGTCTACTGATAGATGAGTGGATGCAAATATCAGTTCTCCACCACATTACATGTTGTTTAGAGGTCAGCAAGGGGGTCTCCCCATGTTGGCATCTCTCATTTTAAGACTCAGGTTGGGGGGGGCGCCTGGATGGCTCAGGCAGTAAAGTCTCCAACTCTTAATTTCCACTCAGGTTATGATCTCAGGGTCGTAGGATCGAGCCCCACATTGGGTTCCACGTCAGCATGGAATCTGCATGGGATTCTCTCTCTTCATCTCCCTCTGCATCTCTCCCCTGTTTTCCCTCTCTTCTCCCCTTTCTTTCTCTCTCTAAAATCAATCAATCAATTAAAAAAAAAACAAACCAGACTCGGGTTGGCCACTCTCTGGAAGGTACCGGGCACTGAGGAGGAGGAAACAGAATAAAGGCAAAATCCACCCATGTTCTTCAAGCTTCCGCACAGAATAGACACTTAACCACTGTCTCACTTGGGCTTTATGGCCTAAAGAAAGTGCCATGGCCTTGCTCAAGGTGAGACCATGAGTTCCTACCATGCCTGGAAGGAAGGAGATGCTCAAATATTTGCAAGCAGCCCCAGGGACCAGCACAAATAGTTTATCAGATGATTATAATGACATGAGGACAAATGCAACAGCAAGAGGACTGGCCCAAGAATGTAAGTAGCATCACTGCAACTGCTCTGATGACAATATGCTTAATGATAAGGAAGGGGGGGCGGTGACAGAGCCAGGAAGANAAGGGCTTAGTTAGGATATGTTAACAATTTAGTCAAGAGATGAGGGTTACATGAATTGGGAGTGGAAGTTAGGGTAAGTAAAAAGAGGTCAGATTTGGGGTCTCAGAGGGGAGGGATACAGGGCTTCTGAGTTTAGTGGTGAACAAGGGGAACGATGCACAGCCACTAACCAAGATGGGACTGCGGGTCTTTGGCTTCCCAGGTGGGGACAACTGGTTTGCCAAAGCTTTGCACCTGTTACCCTGACCACCTGCAGGGTATAATTACTTCTTGCTCCTCATCTCAGCTAACAGTATTGTCTGACATTTTAGCCTATTTTGCAAACTGGTGGTCATGAAATGTTGTCACATTTTATTTTTAGTTTATAATCTTGTGTACTTTTTCACATATCCATTTGACAATTGAATTCTTTTTATCTAAAAGACTGATTTAATTCTTTTATTTATTATTTTTTTTCCTATTGGGTTGCCCATTTTTCTTCCCTCCCCCCAAAGTTTACATGTTTAAGGGGAATTCAAAACATTTTCTGGTTTATAGCTTATATATTTTCCTTCTGTCCTTTATTACATGTTCCTTTCTTGTGCTTCGTTAAATGCTTTTAAATGGTAATGTACTCAAATTCATCAATTCTCTCTTAAGTAGTCAATTTATCTTATATTAACATAAATCTACATTTAGTATTTTCTGATATTTTAAACTAAAGTTTTAGAGCATCACTATTTCTATTAAAGTCTTTATTCAACATTAAATTGATTTTTTCTCCAGAATGTGAAGTTGCTCAAATCTTTGTGGTTTAAAAAAAAAAATTATCTCAAAGTTTCTTTGTGTCAGGAGCTGGGGAGCAAGCAGCTTAACCAGGTGGTTCTGGCTCAGTGCCCCTCCTGACGTTGCCGCGAAGATGTTGCCTGAAGGGGGTGCCTCAGTGGCTCAGTTGGATAAGCTTTGACTTGATTTCAGCTCAGGTCATGATCTCAGGGTTGTAGGATGGAGCCC
>NW_023185481.1:1631-1822 GCF_002007445.2 Ailuropoda melanoleuca | reverse complement strand
AAGAAAACTTGGAAGCTTCCAGCAGGAACACATCTCAGAATTTCACTTTTTAGACCTTTCCAACAGACTGGAGTGACCCCACTGAGCACCCCTTTCCACTGGCTATTTGAAATACAGACCGGGGGCGCCTGTGTAGCACAGTGGTTAAGCATCTGCCTTCGGCTCAGGGCATGATCCCAGCGTTCTGGGTT
>NW_023185481.1:0-1500 GCF_002007445.2 Ailuropoda melanoleuca | reverse complement strand
AAAAAAAAAAAAAAGAAATACAGACCCCACCTTTCCTGGGGCTTGCTGGGTGCGCCTGTCTTTGGTCACTTCCTTCTATCTAAGCATGTCAATACTGTGTTAAACTGACTCTGAACGGAGACAAGATTGTGACTCCCCTCCCTCTCAGAGCATGTGCCAAAGGAAAATGATTTTTTTTTCATTTATCTGGAGGCCCAAACCAGGGCCATTGCTTCAGTCTCAATTCTTCAGAGGAGGGAACACAGGAGGGGGATGTTTCTTTCTGCCTCTCTGGAAGCCAGTGGCCATGGTTGGGAACCTGCCTTTGGATTTTCCAGAATTCCTTCCCCCGTTCACAAACATCCATCCTGAGGACCTTCACCATCAGTGAGGACTCCTGACGCTCTCCTACACAGCTGTGGGCCTGCCGGTGGACACGAATTTTCTGAAAGGTGCTCTGTCCAAAAATAACAAAGCTTTAAAAATTTAAGTGTGATGGAGGAAAAATAGGTTAATATTTGATTGTTTACATCTTTTAACCCTCCTCCACCTGCTAGAGATAATTCTGTGCTTGCCTATTTAGCATTCCCTCTTTTCCCCCCATACCAGTAGAAAGAATTCTGTGCTAACCATCTGGGTTCCTGAGCTTTTACGGTGCAAAATTGAGTATAGAAAGAACTAGGTGAATAAGGACAGGGATTCTCATCTTGGGAAAGAAAAAAAATAAAGGTGGAAGGAAATGGGGAGGAGGAGGAGAGGCAAGATCCAGAGGTGGTTGAGTGTCATGGAAAGGGAGTGGTTCAGAGGTACATATCAGGAAAACCATAAGGGTGCAAGAAAATAAAAACATGGAAAGAGGACTTTTTGAGGGTGGCTAAGGCTTGCGAAATTGAGTCCTCTTTGATGCTCTTGGAGAAGCTCCAATAAAGATTTGTGTTGCTTTCAGAATAAAAAGAAAGATGGACAGACAGACAGATCGATGGATCGATCTCAGGAATACATGGTATTCCCCTGTGCTTCTGTTTATCTAACCAATTCCCTATTGGTGGAAACGTGGGTTCTCTCCCATTTGTCAATGTTGTAAACAACGCCGTAGAGAACGTCCTCGTAACTAAGTCTCTGTACGCACCCAAGATGGTTTCCTCGGGATTAGTCATTGGGTCCACAGTTGGCCTAAGTAAGCCATATAAAAAGCCAAGGCCTGAGGGATTCAGCCCCAGTATATCCTAAGAATGTGATTTAAAGAAATCTATTTAACCTGAGCCTCAGTTTCCTTATCTGGGAAATGGGGCTGTTCATTCCTCTGTCACAGGGTTGCTGTGAGGAGCAAATAAGATAACATGTAAAATTGCTTTGGTAATCTGAAGCAAGTTCCAGAGACACAGGCACCTCTTCTCCCCACTTCCCTGCGTGATTTGGATGCTCAAACTATGTTCATGAATTGTCTTGGTGAAAATAGAAATTAAATGTATATTTAAAAGTCTGCATCGTGTATTTGCATTCTCTATTAAAAAATGAACC
>NW_023185480.1:472-654 GCF_002007445.2 Ailuropoda melanoleuca | reverse complement strand
CTAAAGTAACAAAAAGAAGAGTCACTCTAAAAAACATTATCTAAAGTTGTGGAGTGAATAATCCTTACCGCTCTTCAAATTTCATCTTCCTTAAGGTGACGAATGTTGTTTCTGACCTTTTCTTGAGCATGTGTAGAAACCATGTTTAGAGAAGGAGCCAGGTTTTTATTTTCATAACGGAA
>NW_023185480.1:0-373 GCF_002007445.2 Ailuropoda melanoleuca | reverse complement strand
ATGTATTCAGTTATAGTTAATTCAGCCATTCCTCTATCTGGACATTTAGATTGTTGCCACTGTTTTAATATAGCTTATAATACAAAAATCCATCTGTGTACACTGCCACATTCTTGCCTCTATTTTCATAGTGTAGATAGATTGCTGGCAGTTAAAATGTGGACCCAAATGATATGCTTGTTTTGAATTATAACAAGCACTAAATCACTTTCTAAATAATTTGTACCAGTCATATTACAACCGAGAGTATGTGCCTACTTCTCCATCCTTCGCCATTACTTGATATTACCAATATTTCTATCTTAAAAATTTTACAGGGAAGAAGATATCTTATTATTATTAATTTAATCTGCAATTTCCTGACTGCAAATAA
>NW_023185479.1:299-542 GCF_002007445.2 Ailuropoda melanoleuca | reverse complement strand
CACAGATCTTAGCATATACTCAACCATTGAGACATCATAGCCCTGATGAAAAGTGGAAATGGCTTGTAGAAAATCCAGTTATGGTGCCAGCTATGAAATAGCACCTTGAGAGGTTGGCTTTGGTTCCTCTGAAACTGGTATATGCCATTAATTAAGGATCAATATACATTTTTTCATAACTCAATCTCTACCAAAGGAGACCACTAAAAGCTTTGGTGCTAAGCAAATTCTTTTTTTTTTTTT
>NW_023185479.1:0-185 GCF_002007445.2 Ailuropoda melanoleuca | reverse complement strand
TGATGTGGGGCTCGATCCCACAATGCTGGGATCACGCCCTGAGCCGAAGGCAGACGCTTAACTGCTGTGCCACCCAGGCGCCCTGGTGCTAAGCAAATTCTTAACTCTGGTGACAATTACAACTATCTCTTATACACGATACAACACTGTCTTTCAAAGTATGTTTCACTGGTCACTATCTCCCC
>NW_023185478.1:0-1958 GCF_002007445.2 Ailuropoda melanoleuca | reverse complement strand
TTATTCTACAATTTCTTGATTTTATTGTTGCTGTTGACAAATCTGTTATCTTGATTGCTGCTCTTGTATACTTAACTATCTTGCTTTCTCTAGTTGCTTTTAGGTGAGGTCTGTTTAGAACCTGTGTCCAATTTTTAAATGGGTCATTTTCTAAATATTGAGGTTTTTTTAAATGATTTTTTATTATATTACGTTAGTCACCATACAGTATATCCCCGGATTCCGATGTAAAGTTCAATGCCTCATTAGTTGCGTATAACACCCAGTGCACCATGCAATAATTGCCCTCCTTACTACCTATCACCAGTCTATCCCTATCCCCCAACACCCTACCCTCTGAGGCCCTCAGTTTTTTTCTCATAGTCCATAGTCTCTCATGTTTCATTCCCCCTTCTGATTACCCCCCTTTTCTTTATCCCTTTCTTCCCCTACCAATCATCCTAGTTCTTATATTCCATAGATGAGAGAAAACATATGATAATTGTCTTTCTCTGCTTGACTTATTTCACTTAGCATTATCTCCTCCAGTGCCGTCCATGTTGCAGCATATGTTGAGAATTCATTATTTCTGATAGCTGAGTAATATTCCATTGTATATATGGACCACAGCTTCTTAATCCAGTCATCTGTTGAAGGGCATCTCGGCTCCTTCCATGATTTGGCTATTGTGGACAATGCAGCTATGAACATTGGGGTGCATATGGCCCTTCTCTTTACTACGTCTGTATCTTTGGGGTAAACACCCAGTAGTGCAATGGCTGGGTCATAGGGTAGTTCAATTTTTAACTTTTTAAGGGACCTCCACACTGTTTTCCAGAGTGGCTGTACCAACTTGCATTCCCATCAACAATGTAGGAGGGATCCCTTTTCTCCACATCCTCACCAGCAATTATTGTTTCTTGCCTTGTCTATCTTTGCCATTCTAACTGGCGTAAGGTGGTATCTCAGTGTGGTTTTGATTTGAATTTCCCTGATGGCTAATGATTTTGAACATTTTTTCATGTGTCTGTTAGCCATTTGTATGTCTTCATTGGAAAAGTGTCTGTTCATATCTTCTGCCCATTTTATGATTTGTTTATTTGTTTCTCGTGTATTGAGTTTGAGAAGTTCTTTGTAGATCTTGGATACCAGTCCTTTATCTGTGGTGTCCTTTGCAAATATATTCTCCCATTCCGTGGGCTGTCTCTTAGTTTTTTTGACTGTTTCCTTGGCTGTGCAGAAGCTCTTTATCCTGATAAAGTCCCATAAGTTCATTTTATCTTTTATTTCTCTTGCCTTTGGAGATGTGTCGTGAAAAAGGTTGCTCTGGCCGATGTCATAGAAGTTGTTGCCTATGTTCTCCTCTAGAATTTTGATGGATTCCTGTCTCACATTGAGGTCTTTCATCCATTTGNTCACATCAAGGTCTTTCATCCATTTAGAGTTTATTTTTGTGTATGGTGTGAGAGAGTGGTCAAGTTTCATTTTTTTGCATGTAGCTGTCCAATTTTCCCAGCACCATTTATTGAAGAGACTGTCTTTTTTCCACCGGATGTTTTTTCCTGCTTTATCAAAGATTAGTTGCCCAAAGAGCCGAGGGTCCATTTCTGGGTTCTCTATTCTGTTCCATTGGTCGATGTGTCTGTTTTTGTGCCAGTACCATGCTGTCTTTGTGATCACAGCTTTGTAGTACAGCTCGAAATCCGGCATTGTGATGCCCCCAGCTTTGTTTTTCCTTTTCAACAGTTCCTTGGAGATTCGGGGCCTTTTCTGGTTCCATACAAATTTAAGGACTATTTGTTCCAGTTCTTTGAAAAATGTCCNCTTTGAAAAATGTCCTCGGTATTTTGATCGGGATAGCAATGAAAGTGTAGATTGCTCTGGGTAGCATGGACATTTTAAGTATGCTAATTCTTCCAATCCATGAGCATGGAATATTTTTCCATCTTTTTATGTCTTCCTCAATGTCTTTTAAGAGT
>NW_023185477.1:0-761 GCF_002007445.2 Ailuropoda melanoleuca | reverse complement strand
AACCAGAGTATGCAACCTTTGGTATTGGCTTTTTCGCTCAGCATAGTACCCTTGAGACCCATTTAAGTTGTCGTACATATCAACAATTTCTTTTTATTGTTGAGGAACACTCTATGAATGTACCACAGTGCTTAAGCATTCACTCATCACACCACATTCTGGTTGTTTCCAGTTTTTGACTACTAACAATAAAGCTGCTATGAACATTCTTGCAGGGTTTTGTGGGGCATGCATTTTCAGTTCTCCTGAGTTGCATAGTAAAGGTATGTTTGGTTTTTAAAGAAGCCGTCAAACTATTTTCCATGGTTGCTGAACCACTTGGCGTCCTCACCAGCAAGGTATGAGACAACCAGTTTCTCCACATCATCGCCAACATTCAGTATTTTCACTATTTTTAAATCTAGCAGTCCTAATGGATGTGTAGGATATTTCATAATGGTCTTCATTTGCGCGGCTCAGAACTCGGTACGTGGTAGACTCCCTACAAATTAAATAGATAAGCACTTCCTTTTGAATGCTGGCAGGCTGTCCTCAGGAGATATAGCAAGAAAATAACTGGAGAAAATGAGATTGTGATGAAGAAGGATTGGAGACAGAGAAGCAGAGGCTGAGGTTTCTCATAAACCTGAGATGGGTGGGTGGGCAGACCTTAAGGAAACTTTAGGAAAGACGAGAGGAAGCGAGGTAGCCTGCCATGCGGACACTTGGGAGAAGGGGCTACAATTAGAAAAGAAGCTGCAAAGGTCCTGACGCAGGAGAGT
>NW_023185476.1:0-856 GCF_002007445.2 Ailuropoda melanoleuca | reverse complement strand
GGGTAGCTGCACGACCCGGCCAGATGGGCTGCTGGAAGCTGGGAGGTGTCATGTGACACTGAATTCTAAGGATATTTGAGCTGCGGCGGGAGGACAGCCTAGCAATCCAGGAGCTCTCCCACAATGCAACATTCACCACACTAGCAAGCGCCCCAGGAGATGGTATGACCTTGCTACCAGGATGACAAGAAGCATGAAGAAAGGAAGAGTTACGGATAGCTGGAGCCAAAGTGTCGGAATTGCCACGGCTAGCCGTGGGGGGTGGGGGGTGNTGTGCAGCTTGTGGAACTTGCCAGAGTGAACAACAGTGCGGGCCTGAGGTTCTGGACTAAGACCATGCCGTGTACAGCAGACGGGTATGTGCCTTTTACGAAAGCAGCTGCCGCAGTTCTCACCGGGCCCCGGTAGAGACAGAAGGCCTGTCCGTGGGACACCAAGCGACCATGCACTGGAAACGGCCATCATGAGCTGAGTTCTGTCAGACCCACCAAGGTGTAAGACCAGGCAGGGCCCGTGGCAGGTGCACTGATGAAAAGTGGCAAACACAGCAGCGGGCACGGGGGAGCTGCGGGAGCAGGTGGCCCAGACCTGCATGCTGCTCAGCACGGCTGCACCAGCACCCCGCCTCAGCTTACGGCTTTGGTCATATGGGGGCCTCCTTGTGAGTAAGCCTGCTTTGTGGGCGGGCTGGCTCGATGTGAATGCGCAAGCCGAGATGCAGACCACTTCACGGAGCCTCAGCCAGCAGTGGCTCAGAAAGACAGTGGTGAGAAAATAATAAACAAACACTCCCACATGGGGGATAGGACTTGTCATCCACCTGCAGTGGGACAAGTGGGTCAGGGTTGGGTCAAGA
>NW_023185475.1:0-2693 GCF_002007445.2 Ailuropoda melanoleuca | reverse complement strand
AATGCATCCATTTTTTTCCAGATTGCTTAGTTTGTTGGCATATAGTTGCTGGTAATAATTTCTAATATTTGCTGGTAATAATTTCTAATATTTGCTGGTAATAATTTCTAATATTTGTTTCTATTTCATTCATATTAGTTGTGATCTCTACCCTTTCATTCACGATTTTACCTCTTCTCTTTTGGGTAAGTCTGTCCACTGTCCAAAGTTTTAGCAATCTTATTAATTCTTTTAAAGAACCAGCTTCTAGTTTCAATGTTCTACTGTTTTTCTGGTTTCTATTTGGTTTAGGNTTTTGTTTTAAATTTTTTCTGTTTTTCTGGTTTCTTTTTGGTTTTGGGTTTTTTTTTTTTTTTTTTTGCTGTTCTTTCTCTGGATCCTTTAGGTGTAAGCTTAGCTTGTGCATTTGGGATTTTTCTAATTTTTTGAGAGTGGCTTGAATGGCTGTGTACTTCCCTCTTACTCTGTATCTCATAGGTTTTGAACCAATGTGTTTTCATTCTCATTAGCTTTAATGAAATGTTTTTCTTCTTTAGTTTCCTGTTTGACCCATTCATTCTTTAACATGATGCTCCTTAACTTCCAAGTGTTTTGAGTTCCTTCCAAATCTCTTCTGATTGAGTTCCAGTTTCAAAGCATTGTAGTCTGAAAATATGCAGCGATTAATCTCAATCTTTTGGTACCAGTTGAGACTTGATTTGTGCCCCAGAATGTGATCTACTCTGAAGAAAGTTCCATGTACATTCAAGAAGAATGAGTATTCTCTTGTTTTAGGATGGGATGTTCTATATATATCTGCAAAGTCCATCTGGTCCATGACATCATTCAAAATTCTTGTTTCTTTGTTGATCTTCTGTTTAGATGTGCCCATTGCTGTGAGTGGAGTGTTGAACTCTCCTACTATTAATATAGTATTATCAATATGATTCTTTATTTTGGTTATCAATAGGTTTATAATTAGCTGCTCCCATATTGGAGGGGGCATAGATATTTACAATCATTAGATCTTGTTGGATAGACCCTTTACGTATGATATAGTTTGCCTCTACATCTCTTACTACAGTCTTTGGTTTAAAATCTAATTTGTGTGATATAAGGATTGCTACCCCAGCTTTCTTTTGAGGTCCATTAGCACAGTAAATGATTCTCCATTCCCTCATTTTCAATCTCGATGTGTCTTTGGGTCTAAAATGCATCACTGTAGACAGCATATGGATGGGTCTTGCTTTTTTATCCAATCTGAAACCTGTGTCTTTTGATGGGAGCATTCAGCACATTATATTCAGAGTAACTATTGAAAGATATGAATTTAGTACCATTGTATTGCCTACAGAGTCCCTGTTTCTGTAGATTTTCTATATGACTCTTGGGGTCTCTCTTCACTTACAGAATTCCCTGTAATATTTCTTGCAGGGCTGGCTTGGTGGTCACATATTCTTTCAGTTTCTTCCCATACTGGAAAGCTCTTTATCTCTCCATCCATTCTGAATAACAGCCTTGATGGATAAAGTATTCTTGGCTGCATGTTATTCTCATTTAATACCTGAATATGTTTTGCCAGCCTTTATGGCTTGCTAGGTTTCTGTGGATAGGTCTGATGTTATTCTGATGTTCCTCCCTCCATATGTAAGGAACCTCCTCTCCCTAGCTCCTCTCAGGATAGTTTCTTTGGCTGTAAGATTTGCAAGCTTCACTATTATATGTCAGGGTGTTGATCTATTTTTATTGATTTTGGGAGGGGGCCTCTCTGCCTCTTGAACATGGATGTTTGTTTCATTCCCCAGAATAGGAAAGTTCTCATCTATGATTTCCTTAAATATACCTTCTAGCCCCTTCCTTCTCTCTATCCCTTGGGGATCCCAACAATTCTGACACTGGAATGTTTCATGGCATCATTAGTCTCTCCAAGCCTTTTTGAATGCTTATCTCTGTTTTCCTCAACTTCCTCCCTTTTTGAATGCTTATCTCTGTTTTCCTCAACTTCCTTCCTTTCCCTCAGCTTATCTTCTAGATCACTTATTCTTTCTTCTCTTCATTTACCTTGGCTGCTAGAGTATCCAGTTTAGACTGCATCTCATTCATAGCATTTTTAAGTTTGGCCTGATTAGATCTCTTCTGCCCTTAGAGATTCTATATTGTCACTAATGCTTTTTTCAAGCCTAGCTATTGACTTTATGATAACTATCCTGAATTCTATCTCAGACATCTTGCTTATATCCATATCCATTAGTTCTGTGGCAGAGGACACTGTCTCTGGTTCTTTTCATTGTTGAGAGTTCCTTCTCCTAGTCATTCTGTCAAGGGATGGTTGAGTGAATGAGCAGAGTCCAAAATATCAACGATGACCCAAGCGAGATGCACCCTAGCAAAATCCAGAGTGGTTGGAAGCCACCAGAGAAAACAAAGCCAAAATGAAACACAAGAATAAAATTTAAAAAGAATTTTAAAAGGGGTGGAGAGGAAGAGGGGACTGTAATCTCCCAGTGTGGACAAAGCAGAGTGTTCCAGTTGTCTCTGGGTGAATGTTGGCCTGTGTGTTAGAAGACACTATATCCCAAAATTGCAAGGAAAGTAAAAGTTATATAAATATATATCTATATTTATATATAGATATAGAGATATATATATAGCTAGATATAACTGAATAGAGTGAAAAAGGACTAAATGAGGCATATATCTATAAAAAATATAGG
>NW_023185474.1:0-589 GCF_002007445.2 Ailuropoda melanoleuca | reverse complement strand
ACCAAGAAACAAAGTGCGAAGATAAAGCCCTTGAAGTCACATCGGCCTTATAGAACGTGGACAAAATTCAAAGTGCTTTGTTACCATGAGTGATGCACGATCAGCACAGCACTGAGAAACAAAATTTGTCCAAACCAGCCTCCCATACNGAGAAACAAAATTTGGCCAAACCAGCCTCCAATGCAATGTTTGCTTCATGGGTAAATCCCATTAAAACTGCTGGTGGCAATGGAACGAAAATGCCTAAACCATTTCTGTCAGAAACAACACTGTGCAGTGGCCGTCTTAGCACTATCATCATCCTTCGTGAATAGGGAAACATGAGGGAAAGTGTTCACGGAAGCCTGACGAGAGTGCCACATAGTGGTCTCTGAGACACCACACAATCCAGGGAAATATCAACGAACATCATCTCACTTAAATAAGGGAGTCTAAATGAAAAATTTCAAGAATTTCGAGGACTCAGCGCCCTTCTTATTGGTATTAAGGAAGAGTGTCCAGGATAACACCTTCAGCTGTCATACGAGTTTCCTTTGGGAACCAGATCCCCCATTGGGTGAATGAGCCTTGGAAGCATCCAGCACTTAGA
>NW_023185473.1:0-703 GCF_002007445.2 Ailuropoda melanoleuca | reverse complement strand
TAAATGAAATATTCCTCAAGTTTCTCTTCTCCTTCCAGAAAGACAGTCCGTACATCTGCGAAGAGGAAAGGTGTGGTTCAAATCTCGATTTAATCTTTTTTGCTTAGAAATCATTTATGTGGGGTGCCTGGGTGGCTCAGTTGTTAAGCATCTGCCTTCGGTTCAGGGTGTGATCCCAGGGTCCTGGAATCGAGCCCTGCATCGGGCTCCCTGCTCCCCTGGGAGCCTGCTTCTTCCTCTCTCACTCCCCCTGCTTGCGTTCCCTCTCTTGCTGGCTGTCTCTCTCTCTGTCAAATAAACAAATAAAATCTTAAAAAAAAATCATATATGTGAGCTTTTTTGGTGTCTTTTTGAATTATGCACATGCAATTGAAAACGTTTGTGAGACTTTATTTTTTTTAGAGCTTTTCAGGTTCACAGCAAAATTGAGGGGAAGGTGTAGAGTTTCCCATATACTCCCTAACCCCCACGCATCCACAGCCTTCCCTGTTAGCAGATTCCCCTCCAGCCTGGTACATTGTTACAGTTGACGAACCAACAGTGACACGTCATAATCTCCCCAAGTCCGTAGTTTTACGTTCTGGTTCAGCCTTGGTGTTGCATTGCGTGGGTTTGCACAAACGTATGATGATGTATACATCATCATGGCATGCTCACTGCTCTTAAAAATCCTTTGTGCTCCGCCCAGTTATCCCTCAGTCAA
>NW_023185472.1:0-587 GCF_002007445.2 Ailuropoda melanoleuca | reverse complement strand
CCAGTGCTCATTCCATCAAGTACCCTCCTCAATGCCCATCACCCAGTGACCCCATCCCCCCACCCACCTCCCCTCTAGCAACTCTGTTTGGTCCCAATGGTTAAGAGTCTCTAATGGTTTACCTTCCTCTCAATTTTCATCTTACTTTTCCTTCCTCTCCCCTACGTTCACCTATTTTGTTTCTTTAATTCCACATATGTGTGAAATCGTGTGGTCTTTGTCTTTCTCTGACTGACTTATTTCACTCAGCATAGTACCCTCTAGTTCCATGCATGTCATTGCAAATGGCAAGATTTCGATGGCTGGGTAATATTCCATTGTGTATATACATATCTTCTTTATCCATTCATNATCTTCTTTATCCATTCATCTGTCAGTGGGCATCTGGGCTCTTTCCATAGCTTGGCTATTGTAGACATTGCTGCTATGAACATTGGGGTGCATGTGCCCTTTCAAATCACTATGTTTGTATCTTTGGGGGAAATACCTAGCTGTGCAATTGCTGGGTCATAGGGCAGCTCTATTTTTAACTTTTTGAGGAACCTCCATACTGTTTTCCAGAGTGGCTGTACCAGCTTGCATTCCCA
>NW_023185471.1:0-571 GCF_002007445.2 Ailuropoda melanoleuca | reverse complement strand
TTCAAGCTTGTGTGAATGTTTCAACTTCAGATGAATATCTTGTTTGACATTATTATTGAATGATAATATGAAATATAAACACCTCCAAGAATTGTATTGGCAAATGTCTCCACTGCTGAATANGGCAAATGTCTCCACTGCTGAATAGACCTAAGATACTCAATGTTCTACTAGTTGATAATATCTGAATAATTGGATCCTTGTGCATTTACCAAAATCTTGTAAGCATAAAAATAACTATTTTAATTTTTATTATTGATAATGCCCTCTTTTATATTAAAATTAAACTTTAGGTAGCTAATTTAATTGGAATTAATACATAATAAAAAAGTATTTTAATTTTATTCTCATATGCTGGTCCTTTCAATTTATTGTTTCCACTTTACCTACTTTTTTCTTCATTAAATCCCTTGCTACACTTGGAAGCATGCTTTAGATTCCTTTGTTGTGTCTTATTCTTTTTTTTTTTAGATTTTATTTATTTATTTATTTATTTGATGGAGAAAGACAGCCAGCAAGAGAGGGAACACAAGCAGGGGGAGTGGGAGAGGAAGAAGCAGGCTTCTAGCAG
>NW_023185470.1:0-2344 GCF_002007445.2 Ailuropoda melanoleuca | reverse complement strand
GTGGTGTCATTATGCGGAACTCTACAACAGCCCAGCTGCGCTGGCTTCTGCTTTGAAGGGTTGTGCTAGGGGCTGAGTCCCATCTTGCCCGGTCTCCCATGGACAGCCTCTTTTTCGGCCTTTCTTTCCTCCCTACGCCAGCCTGCCCGTAACAGTGCACATAAAAAAGCCTGCTGTGAGAGTGCATGTGTTTTAAATGGCCAGCTCCGTGGGTTGTACAGGGAGCCCAGCCACACTACCAGCATCCCTACCAAGGTATGCCAGCACCCAGATGTCCCCTATGGCTCCCCAGACCAGGTGGCCCTGCCCTGACTTTAGCCCTCAGGTATGAGTCTTGCTTATTTCCGGCTTTGGTACAAGGGCTGAGGCGGCGTGCTGTCTCTGCCGTGGGGCTGCTGGGGAGCCGGGGCTCACTCAAGACTCACCTGCTTGCGGTGCTTCACGGACATTGGCACATGCTTAGTGTTGGGTGTGACGAGCAGGGGTGGGGCATGGCCCAGCACAATTCATTAGAGTTTTAGAAGATTCTAGGAATAGCCAAGAGGGAGACTCGTCCTCCAGATAACAGAGCATGTGCGGAAGCTAAGAGGCCTGCCAAGCATGCAGGACCCTGTGGAGCCTTGTGACTGGGTGTCCAGGGTATGGCTGAGCTGGGACAGACCTGACGCCTGGCACCTGGGAAGCAAGGGGGTCTGCCCACCAGAGCATGGCACAGGCTGACCTGAAAACTAAGCCAAAATACAACCGTACAAAGAAGGCAAGGGAAAGGGGCTTTCACTTTGGGACAGGGAGGGTGGCCGCTACGCAGTAGCTTTGGGAAAACTTGCGGTAAAGTAACAGGCCATTTCCAATAGGCAGTGCCATAGGCAAGGCTGCAAGACAGGGCAGGAGGGGGGAGAAATATGGGCAGCTCCTGGAGCAGACAGGCCATGAGCCTGCCCACACCACGTGTACCGTGCTACAGATCAGTGCAGCAAAAGCCCAGGATTCAATACCCAAATCGGTGATTCACGGACACAGGCAGGCAGGTGGCTGTAAGATGCGCAGCCCCTGGGAGTTGGCAGTGTAACCATGGTGAGAGTGTTTCCTGCCACCCTGAGGAGGGCAGCAGTGGCAGGTTGTGGTGCTGGTAGGACGCCCCCTTACCCAGCCAGTGTTACCTGTACTGGATGTTTGGAGGGAGTTGGGCCAGGTCTGCTCACCTAAGAGCATCATCCTCTGACCGGCCATTCCGCCTCCTCCATCCCTGTCTTAGGAGGGTCCTCAACCCATCTGCAGAGCATGTGCTCAGGGCTCCTCTGTGGCACTCTGCAGGGGGTGGAAACTTGATGGGACTGAAACACAGAGCAGAGCCAATAGGCAGAGTGAAGGCGCGTGTCCCCTGGGAAAGCTGTGCGGTGACTAGCAGGCTGGGGACAGTTGCCCCTTGGTGAGGACAGACCTGCATGACCTGTCAGTGGGAAGACGGGGCAGTGGGATCCTGTGTGTATGGTAACCCCACAGCACACGCCCATACTTTGCTGAGGTAGATCTGGAGGCATACAGCCAACCAGATACCGGGCTTTTGCAGAATGAGTATACTTGGAAGCTTTCCAGATAAGAGAGTGCTCCTGGATAAGCTGACTGTGGGAACCAAACCACACACTCCACTGGCCCACAGGAACTGCTGGTTGTGGCCACAGGAGGCGTGGAGCCTTGGGCTGGGGATGGATGAGTGGGCAGCGGGTGTGGGAGGACGGGTGGGCTGGGAGGAGGGGAAGGGGGCCAGGCCTTGGGGCAAATGCTGGAGGAGATGGTGCTGGTTGGTGTGGGGTGAGTGGCCAGCATAACTGGTGCGTGATGCCCATTAGCCCTCAGGCAGGGTGGGCCAGCAGCCGGGTGGCATCTGGAGTGCACAAGAGGGAGATGGGAGTCGGTGACCACCCCCAGCAGTGCTGAGGTCTCCCCATCCCCCGGCCAGGTCCTTCCCTGTCTGGGCTAGTGGTGACAGTGAGGTCCAGTCAGTGTGGCCCTTGGGCCCCACTTGCCTACTCTCCCACTGAGCCTCTGTGAGGCTGCTGACCTGCCCTCCCTGGCCAGGGAAGCAGATCTTCACCATTGGTCCCTCCTGGTGCCAGGCCTTGTCACCACACGGCCCTCACCTGAGCCACGGCAACCGTCNCACTGCATCTCTTGGCATGTGGCCCTGACCCATCTTTGGCCCAGAGAACTCTCGAAAGCCTTATCAGCAGATTGGCTACAAGTGCCTGGAAAGCTTCCATGCCTGTGCTAAGAATAACTTGTGCTGGACTTCTGACCCATTCTTCTGGTTTTGCCTTACCAGGTGGTTAGAGCCGAGGAAAGC
>NW_023185469.1:234-534 GCF_002007445.2 Ailuropoda melanoleuca | reverse complement strand
CCAGGCCAAGTGACCATTCTCTCTGTCTCTCTTTGGACAGGGCTGGAAGCCTCCAGAATGGCAAGACCCCCTCCCCCAATTCTCATTACTTTGGCTCCTCTATCCCGTTCTCTGCAAGCTATACACCATCAACCAGGGGGGATGGGTGGTCAGCTCTGGTGTTATTTTTTGAATTCTGATTCTTCCCATAATGCAGTGGCCTCTTGGGAAGTGTTTTGGCTACTTTTATCAGATACTCACCAAGAGCATAACTCTAACTGACATGAATATTCAAACTCCTGTGTATGTAAAAAAAAGAAA
>NW_023185469.1:0-223 GCF_002007445.2 Ailuropoda melanoleuca | reverse complement strand
AAAGCTATGGATTTAGTCCTTAAGATTTAGGGGTCGGTAATTTCCATGTCCTGGCAGTTATGTGTGTTTTGAACACACTATAACTGAAACTTAGAACATTTTCCCCAGTGTTTGATCTCTTTCCAATTTTCTACTTCAACTCCTGTCAAAAGGGAAATTTTCATCTGTCAGAAATACCCCCACACCCTCCGTGAGTGTATCTGGTAGTCTTCCACACCTGTGA
>NW_023185468.1:8788-10018 GCF_002007445.2 Ailuropoda melanoleuca | reverse complement strand
GTTATGAAGGAAACTTCCAGTTGTTCACCTATTCCAGAACACTTGGTATTTTCAAGGTTTTTTTTTTTTTTTAATTTAACTTTAGCCTGTCTGGGATGTGTAATGACCGATACTCATGGTTTAACTGTGCATTTCCCCCAATGACTGATGTGGTTGAGCACTTTTTCACATGCTTATTTTCCATTTGTGTATGTTCTTTAGTGAGCCCTATTTAGATCTTTGTCCCATATTCATTGGTTTGCTTTCCTTATTATTATTGAATTGTAAAAGTTCTATATGTAGTCTAGATACAAGTCCTTTGATATCTGGTAAGCAAATATTTTTTTCTCAGTCTGTACCCTGCCTCTTCATGTTCTTAACCATGCTTTTCCAGAAGAACAAAAATGATTTTTTTCCTTTTATACTTTTTTACCTTTTTGTGTCATATTAAAAATCTTTGACAAACCCAAAGTCACTAAGCTTCTCCTATTTCAAGAAGTGTTTAGAAGTCCAATAGCTTTTTTGTTGCTATTATTTTTTAGTATATATTCGTACTCACACTGTGGTAAACTGTAAAAAAATGCTCTTTCCTTTTTTTTCATATCATCATGAAAACATGTTCCCTACAATTGAGTTAGGCCAGAGGGTGATGCTGATTTTTTATAAGATGAGGAGTATTCCTCTCCCCTTCTTTTGAAGATCTAAGGCAGAATAAGAAGAAAAAAAATGTGCAACATTGTATAAAACATATACGGTCACAAAAATTGCTGCTGAATTCCAAGAAGCCTCCTGCTGATATGAGCAATGGTGTAAATGTTCAAAGTCTATGGTATAGTGAACTCTTCCCTTGTAGTATGTTAGGATGATATAAAAATTGATCCTGGCTGAAGAGAAGAACAATTTTAAAGATTAAAAATAGATGCCACATTAAATTTTCTGAGATGGTATTTAAAACTGAAGACTAAATAATTTAAAACTCTGGATGAGTTGCTTCCTCTCTTCCTTTTAGAAGTACTTTTTCCCCTGGTGAGTCATAAAATTAAAACTGCAAAGTGGAGTGCTTTTTTAACTTTTTAAGAGGCATGCTCTCACTGAAATATAAATATTATGTGTATATTCTTTTGGTAAAGACTTTTCCAAGGGAAATGGTGGCACATGATTTAAAAAGAGGAAAGAATAGGGGCACCTGGGTGGCTCAGTCAGTTAAGCACGGGACTCTTGATTTCAGCTCAGATCATGATCTCAGGGTCC
>NW_023185468.1:0-2400 GCF_002007445.2 Ailuropoda melanoleuca | reverse complement strand
ATTGTCAACACAAGTGTTGCTTTTACAGATATAGATTTATGAACATGCCTGTGCATAAATCTTTGTTTACTATCCACGCCGTTTCCTTCCATTTATACTGATTTCAATTCAGCCCAAACCACTCCCTCACAATGCCCACCCAGCATACCCATGGGATCGGATCAATCAGACACCGCTCCACTCTTGGGGGGCTCCCAGTCTGGTGAAGGAGGTAGATATTGGATTGGAGTGACCGGTAGGGGCAGGGGCTGTGTAACTGGAGAGAGCCCCCCGCCTATTACCAGGAGGGGCTCCTGCGCACACTGCAGTCACTGCGCCCAAGGAGCCGATTTCCCAAACCTCTGCGCAGCCCTGTCTTTCTTGCCTTATGCCACATGGGGACGCAAGAGTGTTTCACATCCTCTCTGGACACTCCCATCAGCATCGTGGCTGGGTGGCTGGGGTGAGCTCTGTGCCCCTTCTCCTGGCGACCCTGGCCTGGTGATGGCCATCTCTTGGCCTTAGGATCCTCACATGGGAAACGAAGGAGGTGAATTCAGTGAGCCATCTGGACCCACCTTTAGCCAGCTCTCATAAGCAATGCGGCCTCGGGATCCATTCCCCAGCACCCGCTTCTCGGGGTGGCCCAGGGGATCCAGGTGCGTGCCCCTCCACTCTGGGTCCCAGGAGAGACTAATGCCTACCACCGCAACTTCCCACTTCTTAGAGGCCTCCAGGAGGCCACAGACTTGTGGAGACAGTGCAGCTGCTGGAGCTACAGCAGGGTCGTGGGTGGCAGAAGAAAATGAGTCACCAGGGACTTCCGAAATCCCTCCGGCCCAGCCCAGAGGATATGAGGCCCTCAGAGGGAGGCTTGGTCTGCGGAGCACCGTGATGACTGATGTGTCTGGCATAGCTGAGGGCTGCGTCAAGGGACAAGGTGTTTGTTTTCCTGCGAGGGCTTCTCCAAAGTTGGAGTGTCTCCAGCCTTGTAGCCCCTCCTGGCTGGGCCAACATCGGGGACCGTGGGCCAGGCTCTGAACTCTAACTGGACGTCTGTCTCTCCCTGAGGTGCTCTCTCAGCTGTGACCCCAACACACTCCTAGTGGCCTTGCCTCTCCTTGTCCTTGTCCTTCCCATAAATGCCTCCTCTTGATTCAGGGAGCTGGCTGCAGCTAGCCAGGTCAGAAGCCACTCCCCGGATGGCCAAGCACCCCAGTCACCAGGGGGAGGAAGGGCCAGCTCATGTACCCCGAGCACCTACTGTGTGTGTGAGTGTTTCCCTGGGCCTGTCACTTTGTATTTGTTACCACGTGTCTTACAGCAGCAGCCTCAGAAGCCCACCGTTACACACTCATTTCACAGAGCAGGAAGTCAAAGCTTGGCCCGGCAGCGTGAGGACTCAAGCCCAGGCTCGTCTGACTCACACCTGTGTCTCCCTCCTTCTCCCCACCTGCTTTCTGCACACGCTCTGAATCATTGTGCACGAACCTACCCATCCTTGCCGCCGTTTACTTCTGCACACGCCCCTGCCCGCCAAGCGCACACATGCACCCAAANGCCCAAACTCACATACGCCAAGGTGGGTGCGCTGATAGACGCGTGTGCCCGTGTGGAGCCAGGCCTGACGGGCGGCCCCGACCGCGGCTTATCAGCCAAGTGGTCTCGAGCAAGTCACTTGACGTCTGTGAGCCTCCATTTTCTCATCCCATCAGAATTGTTGAGAATTAAATAAGATAGTGTACGTGACATCGTTAGAGCCTGACCTGGGCACAGTGCTCAATAAAGGTTAGCTATTTCTAAAATTCTAGCTACTTTTCATTATTATTAGACATATGCATCTTTGTACCCTCTCGATACGTGTAACCAGCCATGCGCGGCTTACACCGAGGCACAGAGATGGTCATGCACACCCGCACGGCCAGGCAGGAACCCACGATGGGAAACTCAGCCAGCTGCTCTAGGTACCATGAGCCTACGTGCCTGGGCCAGGCTACTGGGGTGGAGGCAGGGACCACCTATGACAGAAGGCGGGGAGCCTGGCTTTGGGGTCTAACCTGTTTGGCTGGGAAGTAAAATTCGTGATCAAGTGTGATCTGCAGACCAAGCTGGGACCTTGTTAGAGTCTTGAAGAATCTCACTCTGAATGAGATTCCAGAGCTTCTGAATCAGAATCTGCAATTTCATAAGGTCCTCGGAACACCAGGGTAGAAAGGAGGGATGTGGGCAATTATCCCTGAGCGAGAGGGGGCTGGCTTGGGGACTGTCCCTGGTCTCCTACCTGCGCCCTGTCAGCAGGCTGATAGGCTCCCGGCTCCTCCCCTGTCGTTGGGAGTTGGCACTAATGCATGAGGTTATCCAGCTCAGCCTTGGGAGGACAGGATCCCTCAGTCCTGTTCTAAAAGAGTATGAATAGCAAGG
>NW_023185467.1:244-590 GCF_002007445.2 Ailuropoda melanoleuca | reverse complement strand
CCAGTGCCGTCCATGTTGCAGCAAATGTTGAGAACTCGTTCTTTCTTATAGCTGAGTAATATTCCATTGTACATATGGACCACAACTACTTTTTTTTTTAATTTTATTTTATTATATTATGTTAATCACCATACAGTACATCCCCAGATTCTGATATAAAGTTTGATGCTGCATTAGTTGCGTATAACACCCAGTGCACCATGCAATACGTGCCCTCCTTGGACCACAACTTCTTAATCCAGTCATCTGTTGAAGGGCATCTCGGCTCCTTCCACGATTTAGCTATTGTGGACATTGCTGCTATGAACATTGGGGTGCATATGGCCCTTCTCTTCACTACATCTGT
>NW_023185467.1:0-184 GCF_002007445.2 Ailuropoda melanoleuca | reverse complement strand
TCAATTTTTAACTTTTTAAGGGACCTCCACACTGTTTTCCAGAGTGGCTGTACCAACTTGCATTACCACCAACAATGTAGGAAGGAACCCCTTTCTCCACATCCTCTCCAACCATTGTTGTTTTTTGCCTTGTCTATTTTTGCCATTCTAACTGGTGTAAGGTGGTATCTCAGTGTGGTTTTGA
>NW_023185466.1:0-897 GCF_002007445.2 Ailuropoda melanoleuca | reverse complement strand
GCAATGGATTCTATGTGGAACATTTTCTTATCTTTCTCTCTCAAGATTCAAAATCAGGAAAGGTGCTTAGGGTTGGAGAAAACTAGATCTTACATCTGTGTTCTAGCTTCANCTCCACCATCCAAAACCAATCGCAATGGATTCTATGTGGAACATTTTCTTATCTTTCTCTCTCAAGATTCAAAATCAGGAAAGGTGCTTAGGGTTGGAGAAAACTAGATCTTACATCTGTGTTCTAGCCTCAAGGGAGGCTGACATTCTCCAAGTCTACATTGGAAGATAGTCTTTTCTATAAGCTAAGCATATATCTTGGACATAGAAAGAATGATTGGTTCATAGATAGCCTAAAGGAACAAAAATATCTGGTGCTATGGATATTAGTTTGAATAAATATAGGTTTTGGTAGCTAGTAAAGCCAGAATGTGTTTGGAGTAAAAAATTCTGGGGTTAAACCAAGTCTTGAGCATTTAACTCATCAAACCCGAGTATTCTCTGTGTGTGTGTGTGTGTGTGTGTGTGTGCGTGCAAACACATGTTCTTAGATGGGATAATATTTTGTCTTTTTTTTTCTGCCTCACATTGTTATTGAAATAGTCCAATGAGATGTAAGTGAAAAGAATTTGAAAATGTAGAGCAAAGGGATTTAAAGTCAGATAAGACCAGATTCAAATCTGTATTCTACCTCTTACTTGAGGTATGACTTTAGACTTGTTATTTAAATTACCCAAGCTTTAATGTCCTGTTATGTTAAAAGGAGCTAAAAATGCCTACTTTTCAGAGTTCTCAAAGAGTTTAAATTGGATAAAATGGTTAAGAACTCATAGCATAGGGGCGCCTGGGTGGCACAGCGCTTAAGCGTCTGCCTTCGGCTCAGGGCGTGATCCCGGCGTTATGGGA
>NW_023185465.1:0-857 GCF_002007445.2 Ailuropoda melanoleuca | reverse complement strand
AGTCATTGAACATTGTATCAAAAACCAATGATGTACTATAACTTGGCTAATTAAATTTAAATTTAAAAAAAAGAAAAAAAATAAATTTGATTCTTGTTTAGAAGAAAGGGTTGTTTCCTAGATTAATCCCAAATGCTCACTGTTTAATTGAATTGCAAAGCGTTTCAAATGAGCAACTACTTAATATTTAGAATTGGTAAAAACAGAGAATCAGGGATTGGGAATAGAAACTCTCTTGAGGTTTTAGGGTCTTACAAGTGTATACTTTATCTGCTGTATCAAGTTTGGAATCTATTAAAAGTTCCTAAATTGAACAAATAAGCATCAACATATTATCTTTATCTTTATTCTGATAGATTGGTACTGGTGAATATAAGAAAATAAAGATGAACTGAGTTTTTTAACTTGAAATCTATCCCCTTACTAGTCAAAGTACAGAGGCAGAATCTTTTATTCTAACATAACTCCATGTCCAAGAGAGGATTAGAGACTGTGTGCTCAGAAAGAAAGACAATCCCATTAGAAAAATTGTGGAAGCTCAAAATGACCAGTTTCTTCCTTCAAAAATGCTATCCTAAAATGACCCACCGCATGTATCTGACGGTGGTTATTATACCACATCAATCTCAGTGGCAAAGGACAGCTTGCAATGAGCTTAAGAAAAAAGAATGCTTGGAACTTACACTGCTTTTATAGTAGTAAGGAAGAAAGGATTTGAGAAAGAGGAAATATCACGATTTCTTATTCCATGGGAATAACTCTCAAGTGTTTCCTGTGGCACAGAACTCTCCCTAGAAATATAGACCCATAAATCTGTCTGGCTGACATCTTCAATTGTTTTGCTAATAGTCATATCA
>NW_023185464.1:0-612 GCF_002007445.2 Ailuropoda melanoleuca | reverse complement strand
GAAGGGGGAGGGAGCCGCCGCGTTAGGCGCCAGGAAGCGGTAGCCACCTGCACAGGGAGCAGGCAGACTCCCGGACCAGCACCCGCGAAAGAGCATACTGAGAATGTGAGCTGGGAGCGCGCGCCACCAGACTGAAAACCAGAGCTCCAGTGTGCTCACTGGAACCAGACTGAGACCGGAAGCTCTGGAGTGCGCGGAGGTCACAGGCGGCTGGCGGCTGCCTGGCAGCTGGCGGTGTTAGAAACACAAAGGACAGAGATGCGCCGGCCCTGGAACTGACGGCTGGGACACTGGGTGTGGGAAGCACATCCCGGGACGCTGCAGGGTTGAACAGCACCAACAGTAACAGAGTTAAAGTGGCCAGAATATCAGTGGAGAACGATCCGCGATCCCTTTGTTCTGAGACAGAGGNGAGACAGAGGCTGAGATTCGGCCACTGCTGCTCTGACTCTCAGAAGAGGCACAGCAAACCGCCAGGGAAAGCTGCCAGAGAACAAAAGCCTGGAAACAAAGGCTCACAGTGTGCCCATCCCCATACCCCCTCGCAGGGGACACGGAGACTCTACCCAAACAGGGTTGCCTGAGTATCGGCGAGGCAGGCCCCTCCCCCAG
>NW_023185463.1:6853-9433 GCF_002007445.2 Ailuropoda melanoleuca | reverse complement strand
CTCAGTATACTCATTAATACTCAGATATATACTGAGTATATATCTCAGTATACTCATTAATACTCAGTGATATATCTAATTGCATATATGTGCATATGTGTGTGTATATATGTCAGATATTTCCAAGTCACTGTGCACAGTCACCTTGAAAACCATTTTCAAGGAATCAGACTGATGCCTGGTAGAACTCCAGGCTTCACTGTGAACCAGTTTTGCTATCACAGCCTTGAAGATAGACTGCATCGCCGTACCTCAGATCTGTCCCATGGCCACAGCAGGCCCTGGGGGAGACCAGAGATTAAACTGAGTCTCTGAAGTTACCTAAGGGAGGTATTGAGTCAGCTGGGCTTTATTATATTATAGTAACGCAGTGGCCAGTGCTAAAAATGACCACATCAACCAAACTCTTCCCACAGGAGTGGCTCAAGTGTTAAATAGACTTGACGGGAAAGCTTTTGATGATGCAGATCAACGACTTTTTGAGGTAAGAAAATCAATTTATGAACCAAAGGCTAGTGCTGAGTCACCAATAGTCTCCTGGTTGCCAGAATCTGTCAAGAGTATATCTAGAGTCGCGAGACCACCAGCCAGCTCCACGGCAAGTACGGCCATCACCTTTCTTGTGTTTTCAAGCTTCCCTTTATTCCAGTCTGCCCTCTAGCTGGAAAGGATGGCCTTGAACAGGCATCCTTATAAACTTTGCACCAACAAAGTAACCAACATGAAAACCCCATGATTATTTTTCGTCTAGGAGAGAATACCTCACAGCTTCTTTACTAACTGGTGCTAGATCTTTCTTCCTCTTAACATTTACCTCATGGGTACACTCGCTTGGTTTCCTCACCAAAATATTTTATAGCCTAGCCACTAAAAGAGGGTGCTTTAGTTAAATGGAATGAAATTACTAAAACCAGTCTACAACCTAAATAAATTAAGAACACATTTGGTAAGACTGTAAGTATGTTTTTAAATTTATAAAGTCATTTCTTCACCATGACATTATATTAATAATTTTTCTCATGTGCAATGTGAGCTATAAAGTCGTTACATGACAATAGTAATTAAGAATTTTAATGTGCATATTTCCCTAAGGCCTACCTCTGTGTACAATAAAATTATATTTTCGAACCCATTTCTGATGACTGCCTGCTTTCCTATTAGATTATACCAATGAGTTATTGCAATTTTTAATTAGTGGGCTTTCTCTTTCCTAGGCTTTTGTCATTTTCTGTGGCCTGGGCATCAACAATACAATTATGTACGATCAAGTGAAGAAGTCCTGGGCAAAGCAGTCTGTGGCTCTTGATGTAAGTCAGTATTTATGTCCAGATCACATGCTTATGGGACTAACTTCTCAATTTTTAATTACCTATTCATTGGGCCTTCATTTTAGAGTCATGTGTTTGAATTTGATGAAAGTCACAGACCCTCTCTAGAACAATGCACATATGCACACAATTTTGCAAACAGTTTTGGGGAGTTCACAGATTCCTTGAAGGCCATCGTATGTTGTGCAGTTAGATATAGATTTTATGTGTTAGGTTTATTTAAAGTGAAGATGCAAAAATAATTTGTTAGGATTTATTAAAATTAAGTGCATTATGAACTTATTTTGAATATGTATAGGTAGTCTGGAAATCCATAACTTTTCTTACCGTAGAAGAAAACTTCACTGTGAAGACATGTGGCCCAGGTGGGGGAAGCTGCTCCTGTCATTCTCCAGTTCCCCCGCCAGAGACACATACCCCTTCCCACTGAGAACTCCAACCTGGTTCCCAGACCTAAATTGCATCTCCCCTCAGGCTAAGTCCCAAAACAATAGTTCTCTCCGGAATCCCAGCTTGTTTCTTTTTCTCAAATGGCACAATGCTCTTTTATTTATTTAATTTTTGATTTTTTATTATTTTTTAATAATAATTTTTACTATGTTATGTTAGTCACCATACAGTACATCCTTAGTTTTTGATGTAGTGTTCCATGATTCATTGTTTGCATGTAACACCCAGTGCTCCATGCAATACGTGCACAATGCTCTTTTAAAATACTAAGATGTTAAACTCTACTTACAGCATTAGAACAGAAACTTAAAGATTTAAAAGTATTCTGCTCCAAACCCATCATTTTTTTAGCTGCAAGCTGAATCTATAGCATTTTTATTATTTAAATTCAATTAATTAACATATAATGTATTATTACTTAAAGAGGTAGAGATCAGTGACTCATCAGTCTTACACAACACCCAGTGCTCATTATATTGCATGCCCTCCTTAATGTCCATCTCCCAGTTACCCCATCCCCCCACCTCCCTCCCCTCCAGCAACCCTCAGTTTCTTTCGTATGATTAAGGCGCCTATGGTTTGTGTCCCTCTCTGATTTCATCTTGTTTTATTTTTTCCTCTCTTCCCTTATGATCCTCTGTTTTGTTTCTTAAATTCCACATGAGTGAGATCATATGAAAATTGCCTTTCTCTGATTGATTTATTTCACTTAGCATAATACCCTCTAGTTCTATCCATGTCGTTGCAAATGGCAAGATTTCATTTTTGTTGATGGCTGAGTAGTATTCCACTTTATATATAT
>NW_023185463.1:0-183 GCF_002007445.2 Ailuropoda melanoleuca | reverse complement strand
CCACATCAGGCTCCTCCGCTGGGAGCCTGCTTCTTCCTCTCCCACTCCCCCTGCTGGTGTTCCCTCTCTCGCTGGCTGTCTATCTCTGTCAAATAAATAAATAAAAAATCTTAAAAAAAAAACAGACAACACTTTGGAAACTGTTCTTTATGAAAATTTCTGGCTCTTAACTGAGCTAGTTTA
>NW_023185462.1:0-664 GCF_002007445.2 Ailuropoda melanoleuca | reverse complement strand
ACCCCTGGCTTCTTAATCCCAGACGGGGAGGGGAGCGGTAGGGATGGTAAAGAGATGGTATTATTCCATTCTTATTAAATCTGTTCAGAGAGACAGCTGAAATAAAACTTTGCTTATTTTTCTTACAAATCTGCTATATAACNACAAATCTGCTATATAATGTTCCCTTTCACTGATCCCAAGGAAAGCTACATTCTGTATAGGATCAGGTATCAGGTGACTCATCAACAAAGAACGGCAAAGCAATCAGGAGACAAAGATTATCAGCATGGTATATAATGCAAAGTAGGACAAATCTGGATTCAATTCAGATGTTGGCTCCATCAAATGCTAGCTGTGTAACCTAGACTCTTCATTTCTCTAAGGCACTTTCAGTCTTTTACTTGAAATTTTTATGCCATAAAAACAGGGGGAAAAAGACTTCAATTTTTTTAGACAACAGAGCAAATAGGGCAAGTAATCAAAGATGCACAATAAAAGTGAGTGTATCTTATGACATCAAGTTTGGGAGCTGGCAAGCCCACTGACAAACTGCTAGAGTTGTAAAGCCTGAGCAACAGTGCCTGTTTTTCCTTTAAAAACAAATGTTGTAGTGCCTGGGTGGCTCAGTTGGTTAAACATCTGACTCTGGGTCAGGTCATGATCTTGGGGTCCTACGATCAAG
>NW_023185461.1:0-2955 GCF_002007445.2 Ailuropoda melanoleuca | reverse complement strand
TCCAAGGAAAGGAAAGCCCCCTCCTATGGCTGAATGGAGCAGAGCGTGAGAAGCGCCCAGGACAGGGTCTGTGCCAGGCAGGTTCTCGATCCTTAGTTCCCTCTATCACTTGCTAAGATAGAGGAGTGGCCACAAGCTGAAGCTCCATCTATTCCTTTCCATTTTTGTGTGCCTCAGTTTCCCCCATAGGTAAACATCTCATTCCCATCTGCACATCTAACGTCAGGCCACAAGACGGAATAATCTTCAGGGCTAGACAGGCCTTTGGAGATCGTCGAGTCTGGTGGTTCTTAACATTTCATAGAGCAATTTATTGGGGAAGTTCATTCTGGAAAAATGGCGCTCGCATATGGCACATTGTGCAGACTACAGATATGCTGAAGGAGGGGACCCGCGCCTTCCCTGTTACCCAAAGCCCCTTTGTTGTCATGGCTTTGAACTAAGTACTTTGTACTGAGTACTCTGTACTAAGCACGTGTCTCTGTAATAAGTACTGGTTGCCTAATTGCGAAGGGAAGATACTGTTCTTGTGTAAATAGTATTTTAAACTAGAATTTGAAAGATTTGCTGGCAGGTAGGTAAATAAGCACCCTGGGCAGAAATTTAACAGACTCAAGAGGAGGCCAAAAAAAAAAGAAAAAAGTCCTTGTTCCCTGGAAGCCAAATCCCGTATGGCAACTACACACCCTCCCACTGCCAGCTTGGATCGGAAGCTTCAATTTGGAAGCGAGCCCCAAATGCCATTTAAGATGTAGTTCTCTGTGTTGCTGTGAGCAACCAATGTGTTTCTGTTTTGCTTTTAACACTCTGAGAGCTCAGAACAAATTCCAAGTGTTGGTAAACTGTCGGCTGCAATATGGTTTCGGCCCCCGCCGAGGTGTAGGAAGCCCAGCTGCAGAGGGCGACGTGCTCCCTCCCCGCCCCGCCCAGAGGCCCCCTTCCAGCTGCCCCGTCCGTGCTGACGCTGCAGCCTGGGGTTCGGGGGCCCCTCTCCGCCTGGGTCCCCTTGGCGCCTGCTACCTCACCTTCTTCGGGCTCTTCTCTGACCTAGGGCCTCTCTCCCTTCGTGTCACGGTGCGTCCTCTTCATCAGTCCCTTTCCTGGGGCACTCTCACCTGCACCCGAGACGTCCGTGGTCACCTGTCTGCCAGCGTCTCCTACAAAGTCCTCCTTAGTCGAGGCCTCTTTTCGAGGCACCTGACTCTCACTTGTCTACCCACGTCTCCATGGTGAAGCCTTTTTACATCTGCGTTAGTCCAGGAAAAGTGCTGTCTGTTTACTTATAGTAGCAGCAACATACCTCGCAACGCCACTCGCCTTCCTTCCTTCCACAAATACCTACTGGAAACAACTATGTGCCAGGCTCTGTGGTAGGTCCCAGAATTCAGGTGTATCTGATGTCTGCCCCAGCTCTGACAAGATAAATAAGCAGCTAAGTCCATGCTGCATGACCCTTTCTTCTGGAATATTCTATGCCCCCTAACCTCTTCCCTAACTTCTTGCTCACCTGTGGCAAAGCCCTGCCAATCAAGAACCATACGTGCCTTTGTCCACACACATCCTCCTTTCCTCCTGCTACCTCTTCCCACTAGTGACCCCACTTAAGGCTGCAAATGCAGCTGGTGATGGGTGCTCGACTACTGGGTGAAGGTGGGGTACTCTAGCCAGTGATGGCCTTCCAAATCTCCTGCCTGTCATGGGCGTGGGGAGAGGGGGGGCCCCCCGGTTAGTTGGCTGGGTTGATTCTCTTCCTGCATGCTGGGGTGGCTGCCTCAGCAGTAGTGAGAGAAGAGTGGAGACACGCCTGGCCACAGTCTGGACCACAAACTGTGTCCCCAGTGGTATAATACCACATCTCATCAAGATACTTATTCCTCTCGCTCTCAGAGGAAGTTGACGCTACGGTTTTTGATAACAAGGAGGAGCAGACCTTCTTGGTCCCGAGTGGCAGAATCAGGATAATCACTAGTATTTAATGTGTATTTACTATGACACAAGTGTGCCACATGGTGTTAATAAAAATATATTACTTTTTAAAAAGATTTTATTTACTTATTTTGGAGAGAGAGAGGGAGAAAGAGAGAGAGCGCAAGCAGGTGAGGGGCAGGGGGGGAGGGAGAGGGATAAGCAGACTCTGCACTAAGTGCAGAACCAGACGCAGGGCTCGACCTCACGACCGTGAGATCACGACCTGAACTGAAATCAAGCGCTGGCTGCTTAATGGACTGAGCCAGCCAGGTGCCCCGTAAATATATATTATTTCATCTGATCCTTCCCCATAACCTTATGAGGTGGACAATTCCCCATTTTGCACATACAGAAGCTGAGGCCCAGGGAGGTGAGGAGCTGGCCTAAGGTCACATAGAAGGTCGGTGGTCAAGCCAGGACTGGAACTCAGGTGGTCAGGCTGCAAGGCCTACACTCTTAACCACTGTCCTCTGCTTCCGCTCTGTTGGATGCCTGGCGAGCACCTGACTCCCTGGCAAGCCTGCGCTGGTGAAAAAGCCCTACACGGACTCTCTCATTTCAATGGACAACCAGCTGGGATGGCAACTTGCCTTTGGCATTTTCAAAACTGAACCCATTATTACTTATCCCATATTGTCCTTGTCCTGTATTTGTTAAAAGCAACCCTAGCTACACACTCTCCCAAGACAGAAACCCCAGAGTAAGTTTTTACTGTAAAAATTTGGTGAGGGGAATAGGTACCACGTGCTGCAAAAAATCTAACAGTCAAGTGAATTTCCCTCCCATCTCTGTCCCCCACCCCCGTGTGATGGGTTGAATTATGTTCCCCGTCAGTAGGTTGACATCCCAGCCTCCCACCCCCTTCCCTGTGAATGTAACTTTACTTAGAAATAGGGTCTTTCTGGATGTAATCAAGTTAAGATGTGGGTCCTAATCCAATAGGACTGGCGTCCCTCTAAGCAGATGAAAATTGGATGGAGATACAGA
>NW_023185460.1:0-2312 GCF_002007445.2 Ailuropoda melanoleuca | reverse complement strand
TGAAGCCCCGGGCAGGAGCGGGGAGGGGAGAGTAGGAAGAGCGGATGCAGGATTGAAGACCCTGTGTGTCTGCATCTCTGCTCTGGGGCCGGCCCTGGCTCTNGTTGGGCCATTTTATTTACTCCCCGAGCTTTTCTTTTTTTCCAGCTTTATTGAGATGTTCCTGACATACAAGGTGCCATGAACTGAAGGTGTGCAACAGCGTTGATCTCATACTATAATACTTTACCACCCGAGTGCCTTTCCCGGCCGTGTCACATAATTACCAATTCTTTCTTGTGGCTGGAACACTAAGATCGCCTCTCTTTGCAACATTCACGTACAGAACAGTATTATTAGCTGTAATCACCATGCCATGCTTCAGCTCCAGGACTATTCATCTCAAACTGCCCAGGCTGCTTCTGAAGGAACAGTGGCCGGCGGTGGCATCGAGGCATCGAGGCATCGGTCTGGACGGGGAGGTGGCTGCTGCCCAGAGCCTGTCCTCCGCCCACCCAGCTCGCCTCTCGAGTGACCGGACCCTCGAAGCTGCCCCCACTGCTCACGCTTTGCGAATCTCTTGTTGCCTCTCCAATTTATTTTGGATCCTCTTAAATTAATAATTGCTGGGGAATATCATTTGTTTGTTGGTTTTCATGCTTATCTTTTGTCCCTGCCATTGGACTCTTTCATTCTCAGGTTCCCCCATTTATGGAAAGGGGCTAACGACGTGCACCTCCAAGCATTCTGATGAAAGAAATATCAGTGTCTGTAGGGGGTCTGGTGCAGCACACGGTGTCCCGCAGCCACATAACTGGGGGCAAAAGGAAGTGATCGTGAAGAGGGGGAGCCTGGCCACGACACAGGTGCAGAAGGGTGGGGGGAGGACGGCAAGCAGGATGGGTGTGCAGAGAACGTCACGTGGGAACGGGGGAGTCCCTAGAGTGCTGAGCCTCAGTCCCCTGGCCACTCAGCCACGGAGATGCAGTGACATAAGTATGTGAGCACGGGTCTCAACCAAGGTGTCCTATGTGTGCAGGGACGACTATTAGTAGAAACAGCACATAGCTGGGAACCGTGTAATACCCTCCATGGGTGGCACGGGGCTGGGAGTGTTACGGAGCAATGCTTGTGGAGTGTGGCTTCGCACGGGGACCTGTCTCTCCCGTCCCAGTCTGCCTGGTCCCGCATCTGCCGGGTCATAAACCAGTTGCTGCCCATGTTGTTTGCCATGTTTCACCCTGTAAAGCAGAACTTTCCCTCCTTATCAGCAGTTTTAATCAGAGTGATGAAGCCAGATGAAAGGTGTTTAAATATGCTAATGGCTGACAGAGAATTAAACAGGCCCCCTGACAAATGAGCCCATCAAGCCCCAGTGTCACCATCTGACACGGGGGCTCATTATTAGCACCCACGGCTCTGCCTGTCGGAGGCATTCCATACGTCTCCCAGGCTTTGCTCTTGCTGTCCACCATGAGCCCGTGACAAGCAGAGAATTATCACACCTTCTTTGCACATTACCCCTCTATCTCTCTGTGGCCACCGAGGTGGCTTCGTGAGGCTGCCCTGAGAATTATGGCTTCACTGATCTATCTGTTCCTGGGCCACCTTCCCAGGCTGGTGACAGATTGCTCTCTACAGGGAAAAGCCACTTAGACCGCTTAAGACAGCAGAGACAAATTCCTCATATTTCAGGTTCATTGGAAAAGCCACAAAAAGAAAGTTTCCTGCAAAGGCTTGAAAGGTACAGGAAGCTGAATGTTGAGACTTAAAAGGTAGATTAGGAGTGATTCCCTACTCATCCTTGATGTTTGGAGGCTGGCGGCATGGGGGGTAACTCAGCGAACACATTTCCTCCCCACTTGGTGTTGGGTGGCAGGACACCCTGACGGCTCTGCGTTCCAGGATGGCGTTCACCCCACTCTGACTGCTCAGGGTGTCCTTAGACACCCTCTGCTCCTGCGTGGCCCCCATTTCCTCCTCTACCTTTCTTTGGCCCATGAGGGGCCTGCAGGCTCAGATTTCTTGCTCACTCGCTTGGGCTCAAACTCATGCCCCTCACTCCCGAAAGCTCAGCTGTTTACCTGCTCCGTGAGCTCTTCCCAGCTTCCTCGAGGTAGTGCTGGTCCTTGTGCTCTGCTCCCAGGGAACCCGGGCCGTTCCTGTCACAAGGCACAGTCCCCTCTCCTGCAAGCGACACTGCAGCAACTGTCTTTGCCACCAGACCGTGAGCTCCTCTTGGAAAGAAGTGATTTCTTTGTTCGTTTTTTTTTTTTTAATTTTATTTTATTATATTATGTTAATCACCATACAGTACATCCCCAGATTCCGAT
>NW_023185459.1:0-2998 GCF_002007445.2 Ailuropoda melanoleuca | reverse complement strand
ACGCCACATTCCAGAACTCACAGACGCTCGTAGCTGCACACGGCAACCAGGCAATCTTTGTCACAACCAAGATTTCACATAAGAAGCTGATCTCTGTAACCCAGTGATGGCTCTGTTGTGAAAAACTACCCAGGACTTTCCTGGAATTGAATAGGGCCAGCATGACGTCCAGTGGGGAACGGAAAGGCTGCAGCTCTGAAGCATGCTCTCTCTGATGGCGTCTGACAAAGGCCCCCAACCCAGGGACTGTGACTCAGGCCGAGCAGGTGTGTGAAGCTGTACATTCACAGATGACAGCAGCACACCCACACACACCTCACACCTGCCCACTCATCCTGGGACGCCCACTGTGTCCTTGGCCTGCCCAGAAACACACTGTGGGAGGAAGTGCTATGTCCCCGGGGTGGCCTCCACCAGCCTGAGTGTGCACCTCTGCCAGGTCCTCCCAGGAGCCCGGGCGGATCCAGGGAAACCACCTGTGTGGCCCAGGGCCTGTACTCCCCGCACACACCTGCAGGCCCTGGGCATACCTGGGGCCCGGCCCCAAGGACCTACGAGGTGTGAGGCAAAAGCACAAAGTTCACTTCAAACCACAGCCACGGGCTTCCCCTTTCTTCTGAGAAAGCCAGAGGAAGTCTTCCCAGATCACAGCTCCTGCTTTCCTCGGCTCTAACCACCTGGTAAGGCAAAACCAGAAGAATGGGTCAGAAGTCCAGCACAAGTTATTTTTAGCACAGGCATGGAAGCTTTCCAGGCACTTGTAGCCAATCTGCTGATAAGGCTTTCGAGAGTTCTCTGGGCCAAAGATGGGTCAGGGCCACATGCCAAGAGATGCAGTGACGGTTGCCGTGGCTCAGGTGAGGGCCGTGTGGTGACAAGGCCTGGCACCAGGAGGGACCAATGGTGAAGATCTGCTTCCCTGGCCAGGGAGGGCAGGTCAGCAGCCTCACAGAGGCTCAGTGGGAGAGTAGGCAAGTGGGGCCCAAGGGCCACACTGACTGGACCTCACTGTCACCACTAGCCCAGACAGGGAAGGACCTGGCCGGGGGATGGGGAGACCTCAGCACTGCTGGGGGTGGTCACCGACTCCCATCTCCCTCTTGTGCACTCCAGATGCCACCCGGCTGCTGGCCCACCCTGCCTGAGGGCTAATGGGCATCACGCACCAGTTATGCTGGCCACTCACCCCACACCAACCAGCACCATCTCCTCCAGCATTTGCCCCAAGGCCTGGCCCCCTTCCCCTCCTCCCAGCCCACCCGTCCTCCCACACCCGCTGCCCACTCATCCATCCCCAGCCCAAGGCTCCACGCCTCCTGTGGCCACAACCAGCAGTTCCTGTGGGCCAGTGGAGTGTGTGGTTTGGTTCCCACAGTCAGCTTATCCAGGAGCACTCTCTTATCTGGAAAGCTTCCAAGTATACTCATTCTGCAAAAGCCCGGTATCTGGTTGGCTGTATGCCTCCAGATCTACCTCAGCAAAGTATGGGCGTGTGCTGTGGGGTTACCATACACACAGGATCCCACTGCCCCGTCTTCCCACTGACAGGTCATGCAGGTCTGTCCTCACCAAGGGGCAACTGTCCCCAGCCTGCTAGTCACCGCACAGCTTTCCCAGGGGACACGCGCCTTCACTCTGCCTATTGGCTCTGCTCTGTGTTTCAGTCCCATCAAGTTTCCACCCCCTGCAGAGTGCCACAGAGGAGCCCTGAGCACATGCTCTGCAGATGGGTTGAGGACCCTCCTAAGACAGGGATGGAGGAGGCGGAATGGCCGGTCAGAGGATGATGCTCTTAGGTGAGCAGACCTGGCCCAACTCCCTCCAAACATCCAGTACAGGTAACACTGGCTGGGTAAGGGGGCGTCCTACCAGCACCACAACCTGCCACTGCTGCCCTCCTCAGGGTGGCAGGAAACACTCTCACCATGGTTACACTGCCAACTCCCAGGGGCTGCGCATCTTACAGCCACCTGCCTGCCTGTGTCCGTGAATCACCGATTTGGGTATTGAATCCTGGGCTTTTGCTGCACTGATCTGTAGCACGGTACACGTGGTGTGGGCAGGCTCATGGCCTGTCTGCTCCAGGAGCTGCCCATATTTCTCCCCCCTCCTGCCCTGTCTTGCAGCCTTGCCTATGGCACTGCCTATTGGAAATGGCCTGTTACTTTACCGCAAGTTTTCCCAAAGCTACTGCGTAGCGGCCACCCTCCCTGTCCCAAAGTGAAAGCCCCTTTCCCTTGCCTTCTTTGTACGGTTGTATTTTGGCTTAGTTTTCAGGTCAGCCTGTGCCATGCTCTGGTGGGCAGACCCCCTTGCTTCCCAGGTGCCAGGCGTCAGGTCTGTCCCAGCTCAGCCATACCCTGGACACCCAGTCACAAGGCTCCACAGGGTCCTGCATGCTTGGCAGGCCTCTTAGCTTCCGCACATGCTCTGTTATCTGGAGGACGAGTCTCCCTCTTGGCTATTCCTAGAATCTTCTAAAACTCTAATGAATTGTGCTGGGCCATGCCCCACCCCTGCTCGTCACACCCAACACTAAGCATGTGCCAATGTCCGTGAAGCACCGCAAGCAGGTGAGTCTTGAGTGAGCCCCGGCTCCCCAGCAGCCCCACGGCAGAGACAGCACGCCGCCTCAGCCCTTGTACCAAAGCCGGAAATAAGCAAGACTCATACCTGAGGGCTAAAGTCAGGGCAGGGCCACCTGGTCTGGGGAGCCATAGGGGACATCTGGGTGCTGGCATACCTTGGTAGGGATGCTGGTAGTGTGGCTGGGCTCCCTGTACAACCCACGGAGCTGGCCATTTAAAACACATGCACTCTCACAGCAGGCTTTTTTATGTGCACTGTTACGGGCAGGCTGGCGTAGGGAGGAAAGAAAGGCCGAAAAAGAGGCTGTCCATGGGAGACCGGGCAAGATGGGACTCAGCCCCTAGCACAACCCTTCAAAGCAGAAGCCAGCGCAGCTGGGCTGTTGTAGAGTTCCGCATAATGACACCAC
>NW_023185458.1:0-830 GCF_002007445.2 Ailuropoda melanoleuca | reverse complement strand
GATTTAAAATAATTTTGAGGTTAGAATATAAATTTATGTCTAATATTATTTGTTTCTTTAGCTGAATAGCCACTGTAAAATCTTGAAGAAAGAGTTATGTAACTCTAAATAAAAGTGTGTGTTTTATTGGCACATTTTATTTAAAGACACAAAAATACTGCATTTAAATGGAGTTATTTATTTGTGTGTATGTATTTATTGAAAGAGAGAATGGGAGTGTCTAAGGGGGGAGAGNTTATTTGTGTGTATGTATTTATTGAAAGAGAGAATGGGAGTGTCTAAGGGGGGAGAGGGAGAGGAGAGGGAGTGGGAGAATCTTAAGCAGACTCCACGACCAGCCTGACACGGGGCTCAATCTCACAACCCTGAGATCATGACCTAAGCTGAAGCCAGGAGTCGGACACTTAAGTGACTGAGCCTCCCAGATGCCCCTAAATGGAGTTATAGTTTTGCCTGAGTCATTTTGTAGAATCAACAACATGTTCACACTACCGTTTTTAAAAGGACAAAAGATCTAGAATACAAAAAAAGGAGGAAAATAAAAGCATTTTCCATTATTGACATGTAACCTCAAACTTTCATAATGTTCAAAAAAAATGCACAGAAAATAACAATTATGCACACTTTTCTGTCTGAAAATGCTTTGAGATGGTTAATGCTTCCCATTTTTTCTTACTTTAGTGGTGTTAGGTGATCTCTTTCCCTCCCCCAGAATTCTCCCCCACTTTGTTCAGGCTGACTTCCTTGCTATTTTTTTTTAAGATTTATTTATGTATTTATTTGACAATGAGAGAGACAGCTAGAGAAAGAGGGAACACAAGCAGGGGGAG
>NW_023185457.1:0-553 GCF_002007445.2 Ailuropoda melanoleuca | reverse complement strand
AAATCTGTACATGTGTTAATGAGGCAAATGACAGTAACAGAAAAATTTCTTCCTTTTACCACAGAGATATTACAAGCCAAAGAATGTTGCGTCAAATAGTGGCTTTGATTGGCCCTACGTCTGTAGGCCAAAGAGNTCTGTAGGCCAAAGAGATTTGAACACTAACTTTAGAATTTTTATTGCTGATTCATTATTGGAAACTAACGTGTAGAAGGTGAACAATGAATGGGTGACTAAAAGAAAATAGGAAATGTGCCAATGAAGATAAGTTTTGAAAAAATAAACCTTAAAGCCTGATAATGATGTGAGCCTGAAAATAAATGGTAGGGTCATAACATGAAAGGCTCAAATATTGTAAATAATGTGAACCAGTGTTATATGCAATGGAGAGACTCTAGATCCTCTTTGGCCAGCAGAATTGGTTAAAAATCAATTTATGACAGAGAATTCTTTTTTATTTACATTCAATTAGCCAACTTATTTTTTTTTAAAGATTTTATTTATTTATTCGAAAGAGATAGAGACAGCCAGTGAGAGAGGGAACACAAGCAGG
>NW_023185456.1:0-1137 GCF_002007445.2 Ailuropoda melanoleuca | reverse complement strand
ACAAATAGTTTATCAGATGATTATAATGACATGAGGACAAATGCAACAGCAAGAGGACTGGCCCAAGAATGCAAGTAGCATCACTGCAACTGCTCTGATGACAATATGCTTAATGATAAGGAAGGGGGAGGTGACAGAGCCAGGAAGAAGGGCTTAGTTAGGATATGTTAACAATTTAGTCAAGAGATGAGGGTTACATGAATTGGGAGTGGAAGTTAGGGTAAGTAAAAAGAGGTCAGATTTGGGGTCTCAGAGGGGAGGGATACAGGGCTTCTGAGTTTAGTGGTGAACAAGGGGAATGATGCACAGCCACTAACCAAGATGGGACTGCGGGTCTTTGGCTTCCCAGGTGGGGACAACTGGTTTGCCAAAGCTTTGCACCTGTTACCCTGACCACCTGCAGGGTATAATTACTTCTTGCTCTTCATCTCAGCTAACAGTATTGTCTGACATTTTAGCCTATTTTGCAAACTGGTGGTCATGAAATGTCACATTTTATTTTTAGTTTATAATCTTGTGTACTTTTTCACATATCCATTTGACAATTGAATTCTTTTTATCTAAAAGACTGATTTAATTCTTTTATTTATTATTTTTTTTCCTATTGGGTTGCCCATTTTTCTTCCCTCCCCCCAAAGTTTACATGTTTAAGGGGAATTCAAAACATTTTCTGGTTCATAGCTTATATATTTTCCTTCTGTCCTTTATTACATGTTCCTTTCTTGTGCTTCGTTAAATGCTTTTAAATGGTAATGTACTCAAATTCATCAATTCTCTCTTAAGTAGTCAATTTATCTTATATTAACATAAATCTACATTTAGTATTTTCTGATATTTTAAACTAAAGTTTTAGAGCATCACTATTTCTATTAAAGTCTTTATTCAACATTAAATTGATTTTTTCTCCAGAATGTGAAGTTGCTCAAATCTTTGTGGTTTAAAAAAAAAAATTATCTCAAAGTTTCTTTGTGTCAGGAGCTGGGGAGCAAGCAGCTTAACCAGGTGGTTCTGGCTCAGTGCCCCTCCTGACGTTGCTGCGAAGATGTTGCCTGAAGGGGGCGCCTCGGTGGCTCAGTTGGATAAGCTTTGACTTGATTTCAGCTCAGGTCATGATCTCAGGGTTGTAGGATGGAGCCC
>NW_023185455.1:6391-9449 GCF_002007445.2 Ailuropoda melanoleuca | reverse complement strand
TAGTTCTAGATAAAGTAACACTCAGCTCTAAGAAACATGTTTTCTCGCAGTCTGAGATTCGAATCACGGGCTGCTGGAAGACCCTGTGCTGTGTGTCAGCCCCCGTGGCTCAAGTATTTAAACTGCATTCAGTTGTATAATAAAATAAAGTAGTGTTTCCTATCATTATTTTATCTGGGTTCTAAGAAACAAAGACTTTAAAATCCCTACTGAATACTAAGCTCAGATAAAAGTTGCCTTCCTGGCCATCGTTGCCGATGCCACCAGACAGTTGTTTTATTTTTTTGGATGGAGTATCGACATGATTGTCCAGTCTTCAATGTCATGAGCCTGCAAGCCAGGCACTTCTCAGAGTTCCCAGTACTGAGCCCCGGCAGCTGCCTGGCCCCTGGAGCCGTCTACACAGCGGAGGGTCCCGCACAGAGAGCCGTTTCCTGAGAATAGCCGAGTATCTCAAGTCTCTACCAAATGTAACAAGACAATTATGCAATAGTTAGTTATAAGTCAGTTTAACCAATCTGAGAAAAAAACCCGCAAAACGACCCACTTTTAAGAGGTTCTGAGAAAATCACATGGAAAGACACAACAACCAATTAACACAAAAATCAATCAGCCAGAATGACGTTCCCCAGCTTCCAACAGGTGCGCGTGCTCACAACCCTGGGAACTTCAGGCCAGAAACACTTCTCTGTCAGCTCAGAGGCTACAGGAAGCCTCAGGTCTTTGTTGGTGGGTCTGTGGCTCCTGCCTCAACCTCAGAGCTGTTCTCTGGGGTCAACTGCCCTTCCCTAAGGGCCAGACCCTGAGTTCCTGAGCTTTGTAAGAGTCAACGAGCCGGGTTTTCCAATCTGCTCTCACACGCAGCCCTGCACTTCTAGCGGCACAAGACCATCTGGCCCCACGTTAAACGAACACTGTGCCATCCCAGGAATTAGGCCTGTGACCCACTTGGCTTCCGTTCTGATTTCCCATCACCCCCACTCAGAGCCGTGTGTGAGGAGCCCTGGAGCCTACCATCGCAGTGTCCGACCCACCCCCGCGTGCGCTCACACTCTGCATGGCATTCCTACGCTGGGGACAGGCCACCCCTTCTCCCAGCCTCTAACATCCGCATCCCCTCAGTCACAGTTGGTGGTCGGCAGACATGATGAGGGACAGGGCATCACCCATCTGGAGCTACAGGGCCTGCCCCTGCCTGCTGTGGGGGGTCTTACAGACCGACCTCCACTGCTCCCTCATTTTCTTGGGCAATGCTGTCAACTTCCTTATGGCCTAAGACTTAACATGTTTTAAAGCTGCCGATGGTTCTTTCAAGAAGGCTGAGAGGGTTCACACCTTCACCACCTTCCTCACTGCTGGGATCTCTAAGAAGCTCACAGAAGAATGAAGAGCATCCCTGGTAACATGGAATGGGATGTGGGGGTCACCAGCAGAGGCCAGGCTTTGACACGTGCCTCAAGGGGGAGGGGGGAGGTCGAGGTGGCTGTGGGCTCTGGTGGGCAGGCAGGGGACGGGAGTGAACAGGTGGACAGAACTGCTGTCGCCCCACCAACCAGCTGAATGCAGACAGCTGTGCCCCTGCCCGGCTTCTGTCCAGCCAGGAGGTAGGGCCTTCACAGCATGTTCTGGGCAGGAGGAGAAGGACAACTTCATGTGTGGGGGTGGCCACGGGCAGATAGGGCGACAGGTGACCGAGCGCTAAGGCCGTCACCACTAAACCCAGGAGCCACTGGAAACGGCCTCAGGGCTGTGCCTGGTGGGGGACAGCCTCCTGCCCAGCACACTCTGCCCTGCAGGGTTTTTTAAAAGGAAACCTTGCCGGTGTGTCTTCTCTGCTCTGAGGAGAGGTCTCTGCGATGCTAATGAACTGGACCCCGCGTCCCCACACTCGTATTTAGCCTCGCTTCATTTTGAAAAGCCCTTGCCTGCTCGGCCTGTATGTCTCACTGCCCACGTCCGCGCCCGCCCAGTTCAAACGTGCGGGGGTTTGCAGAAGACGCGAGCACCCATCAGCCTGGCGGCACCTCCCAGATCCAAGTCTCAGACCACAGAAAACACAGGCAAGAAACGCTTTCTCAGGAGAGGCTGTGAAGCTCGGCAAGTTTCACACGGCTTAGAGAGCACCGAGGCCGATCCCCAGCTTGGCCTCCTTGCCCTGGCCTGGGCCCCACCCCCCCTCCCTTGCTCTTCCCTTCCCGCATGACCAGCTCCTGCAGGCCTCCTGGCCTCTTGCCCGGCGCACGTCTAGAACCCAGCGGAGAGACGCCCTTGGATCACGGCTGCTGCCCTGCAGCTGCTGCACACTGCGCCTCGGTCCCGGGCCCCGTACGTGCATCCTGGGGTGTCCCCATCCTCAACTCTGATACCATGTTCACACCGTGCGCGCTCAGGGATGGCTGAGCAGGCCCCCATGGCAGAGCGCGGGGCGTCAACGCTAGAATGAAAACCAAGGCCCCTTCTGTTGGCTTTTGTCCCGGGGGGTGGGGAGTGTGTGGGGGTGTTGTGTGGCTCCGGAAAGTGTAGCTTTACCGGACATTCAAACACCCTCTCCAGCATCTCTTAGAGCACCTGTCTGATAGCGCATCGCCTGACTTTTCAGGTGGGCGTAGGGCACCCTGCGGTCCCTGCCCGCTGGGGCGGGTGCCACAGGCAAAGCAGCCTTGTGGCCACCGCCCAAGGCCCTGTGTGCGGAGGAAAGCCCCAGAGTACAGCAACAATGAAAACAATTTGACATCAGGCCAAGTCCTCCACACGAGTAGAATTAGTACTAAGAGGTTAAAGGTTATTCAAGGTCATATGGATACGACACAGGTCAGGAACATTGAGAGAACGGTATTAATATTATTGTGTAATATTAATATTAGTAGCAAGTAACAGCAGCATGCAGGTGGGTAACAGTAATAAGAAGAGAAGCCAGGGAGGCAGAGTGGAGACTCACATCTGGGTGGGGGATGGCGTACTGTCCCTGGATCGTGTAGGCCTAGAAAGAGAGAGACACTGTCAGCTCGTGAAGTGGCCAGCCACACTTGTGCCCCCTGGCAGCCCTCCCCTGGGGACA
>NW_023185455.1:0-215 GCF_002007445.2 Ailuropoda melanoleuca | reverse complement strand
GTCCCTGCTGCCTCCCCTGCCATGTCTGAAGCCACGAGGACCTGGGCAGGCTGCGCGGAGGTCAGAGGCAGCTGCCCAAGGGCTCCGGCTGTCAGGCCAGGGCTGGGGCCATCTTCCCCACACCCAGTGCCCGGTGCCTCTCTGGGGCACGTCCAGGATTCAGGCAAAACAAGGGAGTGGCAGGCGTGACCCTGCACTGGCGAGTCTCCAGGAAG
>NW_023185454.1:436-550 GCF_002007445.2 Ailuropoda melanoleuca | reverse complement strand
ATTTAAACAATTTATGGAGACCAACGAGAATGAAAACACAACGGTCCAAAACCTATGGGACACTGCAAAGGAAGTCCTAAGGGGAAAAGACATAGCCATCCAAGCCTCACTCAA
>NW_023185454.1:0-240 GCF_002007445.2 Ailuropoda melanoleuca | reverse complement strand
AATAAATAAAATTGACAAACCACTGGCAAGACTTATCCAAAAGAATAGAGAAAGGACCCAAATTAATAAAATTATGAATGAAAAGGGAAAGGTCACAACTAACACCAATGAAATTGGAAGGATTATTAGAAACTTTTATCAACAGCTTTATGCCAATAAATTAAGCGACCTGGAAGAGATCGAGGCCTTCCTGGAAGCCTATAAACTACCAAGACTGAAACAGGAAGAAATTGATTTTTT
>NW_023185453.1:0-1142 GCF_002007445.2 Ailuropoda melanoleuca | reverse complement strand
GTTGATTTGCACAAGGGCAGACCCTTATTCTAGGTATGCAGTTTCCTTTCCTGTTTACAGGGCCTCAACAGAAACCCCATCTAGAGACTTACAAAACCTCTGGTCCACTGGCATGGATTTTGCCGAATGTGCGATCTACACATCCTATCACTCAATCAGGGAGAGTTACCTATGGCCGTGGGATCCACTAGTCCTCTCACATACAGCACCACCTAAACGCTGCTGGTATGGTTGGAGGCAATACCTTACCAAGATAGTGTATTTCCTAAATCAGAGATCCTACATAGTGCTGTGTCCACAACAGGAAGGATATGTGATGCTGGGAACCAACGGTGGAAGCAAGAGTGACTACACTTACCATCACTCCAATGAACCACCAAGGGATGTAAGTCTTCCCAACCTACAACTCTGGGCTCCACAGAGCCAGAGGTTCTTGTTCTCAAAAGTACTAGGCAATACAGGAAGAGTCCCTTGAACTTCAATCTATTGCTGTCACCTGGGAACTTTGGACTCCTTGTGTCCAAGGGCAAGCAAGCAAGAAGAGTCACCATCTTGTCAGGGCTCACTAACCCTGGAGTGCAAGAGGAGGTAAGCCTGCTATTACATGTGTGGAACTCAGGGCACCCACTTGGGGCACCCCTGGTGTTCCTTGTCTAGTTGGAACTGTGAATGGACAAGTATAACAACCTGGTCCCAGAATGGTTTGATTCTTAGGACCTCAGAACCCTCGGGAATGACAGCTTGGCTCACACCATTAGGAGAGCCAGGGAGATGAGCAGAGGCGGCAGTTGAAGGTAAAGGACATGGAGTGCATGGCAAGTATCAGATGTGGCCCCAGGCCAATGGCAGAAAGGGCTGTAGTTGGTCCCACCATGGTCCTTTAAAACATTTTTCTCCTCAGGAAGAGGACGCCGTCAGAGCCCTGGACGAGTGGCTCCATGTTTATGGGGGGGCGGGGAAGAGGACCTATAAGGTGCAAGGGGAGGGCTATGGCAGGCATGAAGATGTGCCACTTAGATCTCCTTTCAAAACTGGCCAGCTCCCTGCAAACAGTGTGGTTGGCTGACAGCTGCTAACTGTTGGGTTCATCAGGGGCCACCTTCGCTTTCAACCTGAGGTCATACTATTCCCAAATCAGAAAG
>NW_023185452.1:0-1172 GCF_002007445.2 Ailuropoda melanoleuca | reverse complement strand
TGAAGGCTGGAACTGCTGCAGCCATTTTGCTATTATTAGGAGAGAGAGAGAGGGGAACTAGTTTTTGGTGATATCAGCTGGTTTTTGTGTGGCCTGAGTCTTATCTGAAGCCAGTTCTATTTCTGGACTTTTCAGTTACATTGTTCCTATCTTTTAAAAATCAGTATATGTGGGGGCACATGGGTGGCTCAGTCAGTTGAGCATCCAACTCTTGATTTTGGCTGGGGTCATGATCTTGGCATTGTGAGATTGGGCACTGTGCTGGGCTCCATGCTCAGTTAGGAGTCTGCTTGAGATTCTCACCCTGTCCCTCTGCCACTCCCCCACTCACGTGAGTGTGCACACTCTCTCTCAAATAAATAAATGAATAAAATCTTAAAAAAGAATCAGTATATGTTACTTTTTGCTGTTATTGTAGCTTGTAACACCCAAAGTCCTGATGCAAAATAAGTTTGTAGTTTATTTTACATAAAATAGGTTAATAAACCTAATAGATAAAAAGCTATTGAAAACAGTTTAGAAAAGCCAACAACTTGAAAGAAAAACAGAGCGTAGACAGTTCACTAAAAAAGAAATGCAAATGGCTCTTAGCCAAACTTTTAAAAATGCTTAAACTTGCCCAGATTAAAAGATACACACATTAAAACTTCATTGAAATACAATATCTCACCCATTAGATTGACTAAAATCCAAATATTTAACAATGTGTTTGATAAAATTCTGGGTTAATGGGCACTTTAATACATTTCTACAGGCATTGAAAATTGTTACACCACCCATGGGGGGTAGTTGGCGGCATCTAGCAAATTCACATATGAATTTTCCTTTGTCTGCATAATCTAGCCCAAAACTATACTGGCAAAAAAATACAAGGAAGAGTATGTAGACAAGCCTATAGATTGGTNTAGACAAGCCTATAGATTGGTCTGGTTGAATGTAAACACTAATACATATACTCAGTAGAGTACTACACAGCTAGAAAAGGGAGTGAGGAATATCTCTGTGTCTTAATATATCCAACATATTAAGTGAAAAGGCAAGGTAGAGAAAAATGTATATAAGAGGCAAGCAATTGACTAAGAAAGAGGTTATATGAATATTTACAAATATCTGTTTATATCTTTTTAATGGATAACTAACTATACTTTTTAAAAAAATTGTTACCTATAAAG
>NW_023185451.1:1824-2002 GCF_002007445.2 Ailuropoda melanoleuca | reverse complement strand
GGGGGAGGGAGCCTCTGCACTCAGGCGCCGGGAAGCAATAGACCCTTGTGCTGGGGAGCGGGCTGGACTCTTAGACCAGCACCTGCAAGACAGCGGACTGAGACAGTGAGCCTGGGAATGCCCGTGTCCAAACTGAAAACAGCAGCTCCCGACCGCACACTCGAACTAGAGTGAAACC
>NW_023185451.1:711-1381 GCF_002007445.2 Ailuropoda melanoleuca | reverse complement strand
GGGAGCTCGGGAGCACGCGTGGGAACCGGGGGCAGCGGGCAGTGTTAGAAGCACAAAGGACAGAGACTTACTGGCCCTGGAAGCGAGGGCTGGCACACAGGCTGTGGGGAGCATAGCCCGGGTCGCTGCAGGGTTTTTAGCAGCACCAACTGAAACAGAGTTAAAGTGGCCAGAACATCAGTGGAGAGCAAACTACGATCTCTCAGCTCTGAGACAGAGGCTAGGATACGGCCACTGCTGCTCTGACTCTCAGAAGAGGCACAGAAAACTGCCAGGGAAACCCACCAGAGAACAAAAGCCCAGAAATACCAGCTCACATTGTGCCCATCCCCATCCCCCCTCACAGGGGACGGGGCAACTCTACCCAAACAGGGTTTCCTGAATATCAGTGCGGCAGGACCCTCGCCCAGAAGGCAGGCTGAAAAATCAGGAAGCCGACATCCCTAAGGTCCCTATAAATCAAGTGCAAACTGCCTGTGACCCGCACCTTCTAGACAGCAGACTGAGACCGTTAGCTGGGGGCGCGCACTACCAGACTTCTCACGGAGCTCTGGAACTCCGGTGTGCTCACTGGATCCAGACTGAGACCGGGAGTTCCGGGAGCGCACGCGGGGCGGCTGGCGGGGTTAGAAACACAAAGGACAGAGACGTGCCGGCCCTGGAAGTGAGG
>NW_023185451.1:385-595 GCF_002007445.2 Ailuropoda melanoleuca | reverse complement strand
TCCCTCTGTTCTGTGACAGAGGCTGAATTTCGGCCGCTACTGCTCTGGCTCTCAGAAGAGGCACAGCAGACCGCCAGGGAAAGCTGCCAGAGAACAAAAGCCCAGAAATACTGGCTAACAGGGTGCCCATCCCCATCCCCCCTCGCAGGCGACATGGAGACTCTACCCAAACAGGGTTCCCTGAGTATCGGCGTGGCAGGCCCCTCCCCC
>NW_023185451.1:0-208 GCF_002007445.2 Ailuropoda melanoleuca | reverse complement strand
CTCTGCTTGGGTTCCCTTTCTTGCTGACTGTCTCTCTCTCTCAAATAAATAAATAAAATCTTTAAAGAAGAAGCCCACATCCCTAATATCTCTATAAAACAAGGGCGCACGGCCTGGGTCCCAGTCAATAATTTGGACTCTGGACAACCCTGCAATCTCTCCTCATCAGAATGACGAGAAGGAGAAGTCCCCCCCAGCAAAGAAAAGA
>NW_023185450.1:0-1968 GCF_002007445.2 Ailuropoda melanoleuca | reverse complement strand
CGAAGGCAGACGCTTAACCACTGTGCCACCCAAGCGCCCCTGCTAGTTTTTGATATTATTTTTGTTTGATTGTTGTAGGCTGATTCCTGTGCTGAGGATCAGCCTGAGGGTTTAAACTTAAGGTCTTATCAAGTTGTTTTTTTTTTTTCCCCTGAGACTTTCCCTGTGCATGCATGATCATTTTCTAATTTTTCCAATATATGCATGTTCTAGTCATGGTATAGTTGTTCATTTGAATGTTCTAGTCTTTAATATCTAGCTCCTGAAAGGGAAAAAAGCAAAAAAATGAAGGTGAGGAAAAGGGTGCTCGTTCTTTAAATTTCCTAGAAGTCATTTCAGCTAGAGGGGCTTGCAACAGGTGGGGGAGGTAAAACAAAATTGTTGCCTGCTTCTTTGTCTGCACCTCTGTGATCAGAAGCAGCAATAGCAATCATAACAGAGATTTCCAGTATTTGGAGGCTAGGGTCCTTACGCCCGCCTTGGTTTCCACAAGCCTTGTGCAAGCTGCTCCAGGAACATGCACATAGCTGCCTGCCATGTGTCTGGAGGAGGAACAGCTGCTAATCGGCTAAGAGCTGAAATTGACTGAAATTAACAACAATTTACTCTTCCAAGTCTTCCCCTGGAAGTTGCAAGCCTTCAACAGTCTCCAAATTCCAAAATAGTTATAGCAGGCAGATTCTGGGATAACAGCTATCCTCTAGAAGGGGAGACAGATACCTGAGGCGGTCTATTCTACCATCTTCCCAGAATCCTCCTCCTGTTGCCTTCTTTTTAACCTACAGTCTAGAGTGTTCTGTCTTTTTTTTTTTAAAGATTTTATTTATTTATTTGACAGAGATAGAGACAGCCACAAAGAGAGAGGGAACACAAGCAGGGGGAGTGGGAGAGGAAGAAGCTGGCTCATAGTGGAGGAACCAGATGTGGGGCTTGAACCCACCACTGTGCCACCCAGGCGCCCCTGTACTTTCATACAAATTTTAGAATCACTTGTCAAGCTTGCCAAAAGACCGGTTGGGATTTACAAAAAGACCGATTGAGATTACATTTATTTATAAATCAGTTGGGGGCGCCCCATCTCCTCGTCCTAGCTGACGCCTGNGGAGACAGATTCCTGAGGCGGTCTATTCTACCATCTTCCCAGAATCCTCCTCCTGTTGCCTTCTTTTTAACCTACAGTCTAGAGTGTTCTGCCTTTTTTTTTTTTTTAAAGATTTTATTTATTTGACAGAGATAGAGACAGCCATCAAGAGAGAGGGAACACAAGCAGGGGGAGTGGGAGAGGAAGAAGCTGGCTCATAGTGGAGGAACCAGATGTGGGGCTTGAACCCACCACTGTGCCACCCAGGCGCCCCTGTACTTTCATACAAATTTTAGAATCACTTGTCAAGCTTGCCAAAAGACCGGTTGGGATTTACAAAAAGACCAATTGAGATTACATTTATTTATAAATCAGTTGGGGGGCGCCCCATCTCCTCGTCCTAGCTAACGCCGCCATCGGGGGAGGATTGATGTCCCTTCAGCATCATGCAGCTGCCGCCCAGGAAGGTGAGGGTGCAGCTGGGGGGCTTTGGCAGGGATGTGTACAAGGGACGTGGCTGGGGCGCCTCCCTCCCCCTTTCCGCAAGGGGCCCTGACCACCTTTGCCTCGGGCTTGTCACTGGTTTGCCGCCTCTTCCAGGCGGGGGCCACGCGAATGAGGTTTCTTTCCGATGAAGGGGTGGCCCAGGCTCATCCCCTCCACTGCACGGGAGACCCCCAGACCTTTCGCAAGAGTTTCCGGTGTGCATTTGTGTGTGCGCTCACGCAGGGCAGTGCTGCTCCCTGCAAAGTGCATTCTCCAGGCTGCACCGAGGGGAGGCGGGGAGCCCCTGCAGCTTTGCAGAGCCCGTGCTTTTGTGATTGTTTTGTCTGCACCAGGTTTGACCCCTCCAGCTGCATGTCGCCACCCTCGCCCATTTGGTTACT
>NW_023185449.1:0-1337 GCF_002007445.2 Ailuropoda melanoleuca | reverse complement strand
TGGTTGGCATTTAAATGAATTTTAGTTCTTGAAAGCATTACGGGAAAAGGGGACTAAAATAATGACTTTTTAAAACTCTTACTCTGATTTTTAATGAACTTTAAANAATGAAATAATGATATATAAAAGAGGTCTATTGCAGTTTTAGTCATATGGTTGGCATTTAAATGAATTTTAGTTCTTGAAAGCATTACGGGAAAAGGGGACTAAAATAATGACTTTTTAAAACTCTTACTCTGATTTTTAATGAACTTTAAACAAAGGAAACTCAGGATTCAAATAAACAAGGACAACTCATTTTGTTAAATATTTAGATTTATAGGGGCACCTGGGTGGCACAGCAGTTAAGTGTCTGCCTTTGGCTCAGGGCCTGATCCCGGCCTTACGGGATGGAGCCCCACATCAGGCTCCTCCGCTGTGTGCCTGCTTCTTCCTCTCCCACTCCCCCTGCTTGTCTTCCCTCTCTCACTGGCTGTCTCTATCACTGACGAATAAATAAATAAAATATTTTAAAAAAATTTAGATTTATAGATCGTATGAAAATCAACTATTATCAATTACCAATATGAGTATATAATAACTAATACAAATATCAAAAGGGCAGTTAAAGGTTAATTTCTACAATTTCCTATCTTCAGAAACGTTTTCGTTTGAAAGGAAGGAGGCACAGCTTCACTTGAGATTGAGTCCTAATACTTCAATTTAAAATTTCTCATCTTAGAGGCACTTGGGTGGCTCAGTTCCCTGAGTGTCGGACTCTTGGTTTTGGCTCAGGTCATGATCTATTATGTAATAGATCTTTTTTACAACATTATTGTATAAAAAGATGTCCATTAAAAATGAAATGCACAGTTAAATTCTTTTCTTTTTTTTCAAAGATTTTATTTCTTTGACAGAGATAGAGACAGCCTGCGAGAGAGGAAACACAAGCAGGGGGAGTGGGAGAGGAAGAAGCAGGCACATAGCGGAGGAGCCTGATGTGGGGCTCAATCCCATAACTCCGGGATCACGCCTTGAGCCGAAAGCAGATGCTTAACCGCTGTGCCACCCAGGCGCCCCTAATTACTTTTCTATTACTAGTGAACTTTGGTTAAATCACGCCAAAACTGTCTGTAAAGTGTTCCATAATGGGAATTATGAGTGGGTCCAAAGGCAGCTGAAGCTTTTGTTTTGTTGCTCAGACAGCCTGGGCACTAGACCCCATGCTGCTGGGCCTCAGGAGCCAAGACACCAAGCGCCCTCAGTGACAGGAGGGCTCAGCTCCACAGGCTGGGCCCGGGAAGGTGCGCGTTTCTCATGGTCCACCTCACCTCCTACCCAAGGTCTCTGGCCGCCGG
>NW_023185448.1:0-1313 GCF_002007445.2 Ailuropoda melanoleuca | reverse complement strand
CAGGACGCCTCTCTGAAGAGATGATGGGTCATTCATCCCTCACCACCCCTGATTCCTGCTCATCCCCTCGCGCTCTGCTTGGTCATTGGACTCAGGCCTGCCATGGATGGGGTCCCTGCCTAATGTCATCATTATCAAACAGCAGGCGGAGCTGCCCCCTGCAGGGCCTGGGGTGTGAGTACTGAACTGACCTGCAGGCTTGTTCCTGGTGTCCCCGGGTGTCATTTCTGTTCAGACCCCATCCCCAGGCTGGGCTGTCAGGTCAGTGAAGGGCCAGGAGAGGTCTGGGGCTGTCTCTGACTCTATCCTGTGTCTTCCACGACCCAGTGCTGCTCTGTAATTGACATTGGAGAAGGCTGTGCCATCAGACACACAAAGCAGGGGCTTTACTTTCTCGGAGACTCAGATCCTCATGCGTTTGTCTTGAGATACACAGATCTGCCTTATGCTTTGAAGGACTCAGGTTGGCTGAGAGCTGAGAGATGCCAACTCTGATTCAAGATGCTTGTGAAGGAATCACAGGTATCATCCAGGGCAATGTTCTCTCTCTTGTCTACACAGCGGATTTACCCAAACCCAGCATCAGAAGCAACAACTCCCACCCCGTGGAGAATGCGGATTCTGTAGTATTAACGTGTGAGCCTCAGACTCAGAGCACAAGCTACCTGTGGTCAGTAAACAGGAAGAGCCTCCCGGCCAGCGCCAGGCTGGAGCTATCCCTGGACAACAGGACTCTCACTATACACCGTGTCACAAGGAATGACACAGGACCCTATGAGTGCGAGACCCGGAACCCAGTGAGTGCTGGCCGTAGTGACCCATTCACCCTGAATGTTCTCTGTGAGTAACTTCCCTTCCTACCTGGCCCGTGCTGCCAGCCCCAATCCACACTGCCAGAGGGCAGACCACATTCATCCTTCTGGAGTCGGAGTCCATGCCTCTCAGCTGGACCCTCAGGCTGGCCATGGTGTCTTGTCCTAGGGAAACCTGGGCAGACCCAGCCTAAGCCAAGACGAGAAGGGGACAGGTTTCTCCTCCTTGAGAGGGTCACCAGCCTGTGAGGGGACACAGGTGACTGTCTCAGATCCAGGCTCAGTGAATACAAGGCTTCTTGTTGGGACTTTTTAAATTGAGGTTGGGACCCAGCTCAGAGAGACACTGTGGCCCTAATAGCGACCAGGATCTTTCCCTTCCCTCAGTTTACATCACGTGTGGCTTTATTCTGTTGCTCCAGATGGCCCAGACGCCCCCACCATTTCCCCCTCAGACTCTCAGTACCGTCCAGGGGCCAGCCTCAGGCTCTCCTGCCACGC
>NW_023185447.1:7171-7420 GCF_002007445.2 Ailuropoda melanoleuca | reverse complement strand
GAGTGGCTCACAGACTGTGTCCTGCCTCAGGGGCTTGAGAGACCAGTATTCCCTCCAGGGAAGAGCAGAAGAAGGAACATTCCATGCAGCTAGAAGCAGTGACACAGAGAGAAGGCAGAATGGAAGAGTTAAGAACTGAACTCTGGCAGCAAGGGTCCAGTCCCAGCTCTGTAGTATGATTTGGAGGGAAGCGATTAAGCACTTTGGCCCTTGGTTTAATTGGAATTTGTGATCCCCATGCTCAGTGCG
>NW_023185447.1:0-7132 GCF_002007445.2 Ailuropoda melanoleuca | reverse complement strand
GGCCCATCCTTTTTTTTTTTTTTTTTTGTTTCCTTTCAGCACAGTGGTTAGAATCTAGAGTGGGCTCTGAGGCCACATTATCTAGGTTCAGACCCTAGTTGAACACAAGATACTCAACTGCTCTATGCCTTTATTTCCTTTACCTAAATCGGGGATAAGGAATCTTGTGAGGATAAATAAAAGAAAAAAAAATACTGTAGGGGAAAATAAAATAACATATGTAAAGCAATTCTGGAACTTCTGGACAAGGTGGTGGAGTAGGAAAATTCTGAGCTTTACCTTGTACCCTCATAGCCCTGGATAACAGCTGTATCAGTTTAACCAACCCAGAAAATGACCCAAAGACATGTGGAACAGGCTCCCCACAGTAATTGTTAAGAGGACACCACATCAAAAGTGGTTTTTGATCTAAACTATGACTTGAACTATGAAATGACTTTTTCATAAAAAAACACAATGAAAAATGAATAATGAATAAATGAATCCTACCTGAAACACAACCAATACCCAAAGTACGTTAAATAGAATTGTTTTTATTATAATTTTCGCATTTGTATTATTCCTGAAACTAGTCCTATTGAGACCATTTCCACTTCATTCTTGGTTCTTATTTCATAATCTGATTGACCATCCTGTAATATATCTTAAAAAAACAACAAAGAAGGAAGAGATAGAGACTAAACTAATGATATTTGAAAGCAGAATGGTACTGAGTTTAGGAAAACCAAATGGCTAAAATTAAGGCTGAAAGATTCAAATTAGACCTGATGAGTACAAACTAGGAACTTTCTTTGCCAGTGGAGCCGAGAAAAGCTGGTTGAATACAAGACTGCTCCAAATAAAATAGAGAATGTGGTGTTGTCCTTTAATCACCGTACCTAGTCCCCATTCGGTACCTTTCACGTTTTTTTGACCCAGGAATAGTGAGAAGGGAGTGGACATATCAGCCCCAGTTCTCAAATTAAACAGTCACACCGGCCCTCCAACATGGCTGTCCTTGACACCACAAAATTGTTCTCTGAAAAAGGTGTGAACAACACATTTCCATCAGGACAAAGAAGCCTACTGGACCACCCCATGGGGATTGGCAGCTCTAGCAGGACGTTCAGTGTTTGGCTCACTATGGCATACATCCAGGTGTAGGGCACAGGGAGAAGAGCTTCTCAGAGTCTCCAGACCCTGTCTTGGGTGTGACCGATCTAGGCTGAGGAATTCTTGCTCCAGTGGGTCAGAGCTCTCACCTCTCTGCTGGGGAGGTGAGATTAAAGATGAAGAAGGGGCATCTAGCCTCCATCTATCCAGGGCTGCTCCAGTCCCTGCTGCTCCCACTTGGCCATTCGGTAGTCAGTGCACTGGTGACCTGGGGACTCCAAAGTTGCTCCCGGGGCAAGCCTGAGGGAGAGCAGGTGTGGGTGTGAAGGATTTATGGGTCTCTTCTCTGGCCATCAGGGGGGCATGGACCCTTGTGTCCCTGGTGGGATTGAGAACCCATGAGTCACAGCTGTGCACTGTTAATGAGGGATTAGCAGAGGTCTGCAGTCATCTCTGCTGACTCCCCTGGTCCCCCAGGTTTCCATGCCTGACGCACTCAGATCCCAGGAAAGGAAGACACTGAGAAGGGAGGTCTCTGCAGAACCCCTGTCTGGGGCGCAGCACACTCAGATGGAGACGTGCTTCACGCTCCACAAATAACAAACCCAACTTCCTCCTAGACATGGACAGTCCTCATTACTTAGCATTGTTTCTGCCCCTTAGCCTGACATACAGACAAAACAGCATGGTGGGAAGAGCCTGGGAGTTGAATCGAGCAGACATGGGGTTGAATAGGTTCCACTACTACCCAGATTTGAGCAAGGGTCTTACTCTTCTGACCCAGTGTTTTTCCTTTCTACAATGACGAATCGTAGACCTTCCCCCAGGAGGTGGTGTGAAGACTAGAGCAGCAAGCATGGAGCACCAGCAGGGTGCCTGAGCTCCGGAGAATGACGCAACATTGCTCAAGGGCACGTGGCTTGCAGAGTCAGCTTGAGANGCTTGAGGACACACTCTGGCTCTCTCAGATGCCTGCTGGACTGACATCTGGTAGCTAGTGGAAACTTATAGTACACATTAGTAGTTTCACAACTCTCCCCTTTCTCGAAAATGACCAGGCTTCCACGTATTGGGGTACAAGACGATGTGGTAACACCAGATATTTCAAAATATGTCCCCCACACTTCGTATTTGTTTTTACACCTAACTCAAATGAGTTCTGTTGTGTTTATACTGTCACAGAACAAACTTGCAGTTTACAAAAAAACAACAAAATTTTTATAATATTGTTATCCTGTGTTTTAATATTCTAGAATAGTCCAATAACCTCTTCTCATGTCCAGCCTTTCCCTTGTGGAGTATGTGTGGATACATTGGAACTGGACATGTGAGAGCAGTTGTCGAGATACGACCTGCAGACAGAAAGAGCAAGTCCACTCTGCAAACATGACGATTTATTCCCAAGAGATCTAAGTGAGGAATCCACCCTGCACTGCTGTTCGTGGAAGTCCGTGCCAGGCAGGCTGCCCATTTTACAAGGACCACATCACATCACATGTACAAGGGAGTAGTTAGGGATATAGAAGCCAACTCACAGAACAACTAAAGGTGGCAAAGTATATTTATTTCATTATGTAATATAAATTCTCTACAGTAAATGCAACTATGGACACTTTTAAGAAACAGTATGTCTATTTCTGCAAGTCCTTCATTTGTTTCCCATCCTTAATCCAGCAAAACCTAATATAATGCGTTTTATGCCTTTGAATACAATCATAGATATGAGATTGTGTGTGACATGGTTATTTAAAATTTTATTTTTCTAGGAATTTATTTTATTCTACGAAAACCTTAATATATAGTTTTTGGAAATTAAAAAAAAAACTCCTCCTTGCTCAGTGATAGTTTGAGAAGAGCTTTTCTAGAGGCTTCTATATATGTTCCTATACAAGTTTACCCACCTTGGTGATTCAGCGGTATTCTTCAGCAGAACAATGAACGAACTATGGTGATGGTTTGGTGGATCTTGACTCACTCTTGGATGTGTCCTCCCACGTTTACACTTGGAAGTAAAATAATAAGAAGGCAGCATGAATACACACTCATATCATATTCTTGAGTTTGACTTTACTGGGAATAATGCTTATATTTGTATATCAATTTGTCTGACTCTTATGCCTATGCTCAATTACCCTTCAAGAGGAAGTAAAGAATGTGTGATAAATTATTAACTTTTGAATGTCGACAACAGCATCAAGTTATGAGATAGTTAACAAGCCTCATCTACTGCTATTCCAACCAGCTTCCTAAATCTACCAAAGACAGTTCATGAATCCTCCTACTTCTCACTCCCCAACCCCTACAAATCCCCTGGGCAATGCCATCATCACTATGAATGATTCCTCCATCAACCTACAGATCAGACAACAGATTTCTCACTTAGGCTCAGGCAATCCCTTCCGGCTGGTAGGTCCTGTTCCCCTTAATCTTGAGGATCTTGTGTTCTTCTAGACCATCACAGAAATGAACTTTGCCAGAAAGCTGTCCTTGCCTCTGGGGAATGGTTGGGTATGCTTCCTTCATGCTTCCCTAACATCCCATGCCACTCATTGCAATGCGTAAGATTAGCTGAGCAAAGTATCTATGTAGGTGATATATTCCTTTTGCCACCCTAGAAGCTTTCTAATTGTAAGAAGCATGGGTGGTATTATATACATATCGGTAGTGCCAATTTCTATGCATTTTGTTTCCTGTAACCTATACTTTGTGAACAATACTAAACCGAAATTATGACCTATAAATCATTGCACATTTATTTTAGTATAATAGGTTCAGAATGACAGGTGCAAGGCATTAAATTTCCAACTGCCTTCTTTCTTTGAAGAGAGATATTATAAATCCATTCCATCACTCGTTTTTATGCCTGCATTATTATCTTGAACACAATAACTATATCTAGTTGTCATTGACTTATAAAATGGAACACATGTGCACAATCAGGTCTAGGTACACTGTGCAAATGTCGGGCTAACGTGGGGGTAAACAGGATGATGGAGGGAGTAGCACTAAAATCGAAGACACAACAAATGGAATCCCAAACACCTAAACAATGGTGACATGTGGAAATTCTGGAAGACAGGGTTTAGAGACACATTCGTGAATCCCTACTATTTGTAGGATACAGCTCTAAATTCTGAGGATGGAAAGGTAAAACCCTTCAATTCCCCTAATGAAATGGTTTTAATATCCCATAACTAATATAAACGATGAGGAATTTGCAAAAAGAAAAAGATATAGGATAAGACAACTTATATGTGACAAGCTAATGCTGATATTTGTATAACTATTCTCTTTTACATCCGGTCAGACCATGGAATGTAATCCATATTTGTAGCCAGTCTCATCACAAAGAGCCATTGGCAGCTGGGGGCACCAGATTTGACCTTGAGAGAAGAGAAACACCAGGCTTAACCTGTTTTCAACTTCCATAAACACTAAAGTAGAGGGGGATTTTATTTTATTTTAATTATTTANCTAATGAAATGGTTTTAATATCCCATAACTAATATAAACGATGAGGAATTTGCAAAAAGAAAAAGATATAGGATAAGACAACTTATATGTGACAAGCTAATGCTGATATTTGCATAACTATTCTCTTTTACATCCTGCCAGACCATGGAATGTAATCCATGGTCTGACCCTGGAACAGAATGTTTGCAGCCAGTCTCATCACAAAGAACCGTTGGCAGCTGGGGGCATCAGATTTGACCTTGAGAGAAGAGAAACACCAGGCTTAACCTGTTTTCAACTTCCATAAACACTAAAGTAGAGGGGGATTTTATTTTATTTTAATTATTTATTTAAAATCAATTTAGTTAACATATACTGCAGTATTAGTTTAGGGGTACAGTTTAGTGATTCATCATTTGCATATAACACCCAGTGCTCATTACATCAAGTGCCCTCCTTAATCCCCATCACTCAATTAACCCATCCCACCCCTCCAGCAACCCTCAGTCAGGTCCTAAAGTTTCTCCTCCCTATGGTTTGCCTCCCTCTCTATTTTCATCTTATTTTATTTTTCCTTCCCTTACTCTGTGTCCATCTCTTTTCTTTCTTAAATTCCACATATAAGTGAAATCCTATGATATTTGTCTCTCTCTGACTGACTTATTTCACTTAGCATAATACCCTCCAGGGGAGGAGGGATTTTAAATGACAACGATGAGCTCAGAGGTAAACAGGCTGATGAGATTCTCCTCCCAGAACCCAGGAGGCACTGGTCAGTAGTAGAATATCAACCTAACAGCTAACATTAGATCAGTATATTACAATCTGCATTATTCGTTTAATCCTAATACTGGCCCTCTTAGGTAGGAATGCGAACACCAGGATTCACCAGGAAGATCATATACGAACTGGAGGATGTTGAGTTACCAGCAAAGAGGCCGTAAGTCACAGAAATAAATGAACCCCATTGGAGAAGAACGGTAGAAATGTAATAACAGATCACTGGGCCAAAGATGGTGGGTGGGAGAAGGTAAGGGACACAGTGCAGGAGACGATCCTTGCCTGTGTTGCTTTTTCTAGGTCATTAAGCTTTCATGGGAGCCATTCCTATGTGTTGGGAACGACCACGAGTTTGAGCTCCTACCAGGATGAAATGAGTATGTACTTATAAATTAGCTCAGGATCTATTTATTTAGATTCCTTTATCAGCTCTTGGCTAATCCATGTTCTCAGCAGGATGGAAATAACAGAAGACAATAAGGAGTCACATCTTCTGATATTCGTGAGCACATTTAGCAAACTGGTACATAGAACAGACCCCTCATTTAGTAGTATGGGCTTAACTTAAGACAATTAGATGTCACCAAAACAGGACAAACAGGCTCTGATAGTCCTACATATTTTTTCTTCCCTCTGGAGTTGTTTTTTGGTGAGGTTATTTCAAGCTGGAAAACCTCTGAACTGGGAATTGGCAGGTTCTAGTCTAGCTCTGATTTCATGACTGCCTTGCTGGGTGCCTTGGAAAAATCACTCTGCAGGCTGCAGTGTCCTCCTCCTAGAATGAAGTTGGAATGATTCCAGTCCCACAGGACCTGGCTACACTCCTCCTGCTCCCTCCTCTGCTGTCCCCACCTCACTGTGCTCCGGACACACTGACCTCTCTTCTGCCCACAGGCATGTCACGCTGTGTCCAGCCACAGGACCTTTGCCTGTGCTGTCCTCTCTGCCACTGTCCTTGTCGCCCACTTGCAGTGCGTGAATGTATTCACTTCATTTCTCTATTAGTCACGTTACCCTTTGAAAGCAAAGAGTTTATTTATTTTCTTGTTTCTTATGAATCACTCTCAGAATATGAGCTCCATAGAAGCGGGACAGACTCTCTTTGTATTATTAACCTTAATATTCCAAATGCTTTGACCCTTATTGCAACAAATAATTCCAAATCAGTGGGTAATGAAAAAAAGGTTTATTGTGAGAACTTAAGATATTTCCTCAAATATCACATATAGTGTTGTCTCCAATGTAATCCTTGTGCAATCAGATGCATCTTACCACGCAGGACTTACTTTCCTATAGCGTTCCTCTGCTCATTCCCCCTATACTGCACTGACGTGTCTGGTAATTGATTCTCTCTCACAGTCCAGGAAACACACTCTGTAGATAAGGCCCCACAGGCCCCTGGCCAGTGGAGTTAAATGTTTATGTTACTGTCCCAGTGAACTGGTTAGAGATCTCCTGAGACCATCTCTGCAGCTCCGTTCCTCAATGTGTCCGAGAGTCTAGAAGCTACACTCCTCTGCCAGCACAGGGGCTAAGAACGCTGGATTGAGAAATCTATGCCGCTCCCCTCCTCATTGCAGCCCTGCTGGTAGACCGCGCTGCTCACAGCACTGGTACTGAAGGATTGCGTGTGTTGGGGGGCATTGAATGGAAACTGCAGGCACATATCATGAGCAATAATAAGTACTGAATATTATCGTAAATTTCCTCAATCCATCTATAAGTCCCCTTAATACTGAATAATTAATTGATATTATCACTTTTAGTCTCTCTTCTTCAGTGTTTCTGCTTAACACATTTTTCTCTC
>NW_023185446.1:0-1264 GCF_002007445.2 Ailuropoda melanoleuca | reverse complement strand
GACAGCAAAGGAAGAATGTTCTTATTAGCAGAAATAGCTTATACAAAGGCCCTGTGGTCAGAGTGAATACGGCACATTCAAGGAACTGAAAGACTATTAGCATGGCTGGAACATGAGGAGAGAAGGAACCAGTAATGATGAGGTTAGAATAAGAAGACAGGGTCCAAATATTAGGGAATAGAGAAACATTAAGAGAAACCAAAAAGGGACACCTGGGTGGCTCAGTTGGCTAAGCGTCTGCCTTTGGCTCAGGTCATGATCTCAGGGTCCTGGGATTGAGTATCACATGGGGCTCCCTGCTCAGCTGGGAATCTGCTTCTCCCTCTCCCTCTGCCCCTCCCCTGACTCATGCGCACATGCGCGCTCTCTCTCTCTCTCTCTCTCTAATAAATAAAATATAAAAAGACAGAGAGAGAGAGAAGCCAAGAAGGACCAGTTAGAATCTTAATAAAGCAATCCAGCTAAGATGCTGATGGCTTGAACACGTAGATGGCAGTGAATGTAGTGAAATCGATTTTGAAGATCAAGATAACATAACTTGCAGATGACTGGATGTGGGTGACCAAGAAAAAATGGAAGATGGCCTTTAGAATTTTGGCCTGAACAGAAGGATGAATGGTGGTGCCCTTCACTTTGGTGGGGAAATACTGAGAGGAGCAGCTTTGGGGATGTGGAAGGTGAAGAATCTTACGTGAACAAAAGTTTGAAATGCTCTTAGATATCCCAGTGGAAACCTAGAAGAGGAAGCCAAACCGGTTTATATGGAGCTGAGGGAAGAGGTTAGGGCTAGAGATGTGCATTTGAGGGTCACCAGCATATGGATGATATTTGAAGCCATGGTCCCGAATGAGAGCACCTGGAAGAGAGTAGATTAAAATGAAAAAAATAGGACTGGGCTGTAGAGCATGCTGCCATTTTAAAGGTAAGGACATGGAGAAACATCTAGCAAAAGAGACTGAAAAGGAGCAGCCCATGATTTAAGATGAGAACCAGCAGAGTATAATGTCTAATGCATTAGAATCATCTGGTTGGGCCCCATCTGGAACTCACCAGGCCATCGGTGGTGGTAAGGCCCTGAAGTCTTATGAATCCTCCAGGTGATTTTGTCATGCACAGTAAAGTTTGAGGACCACTAGCTTAGATCAGTTCCCTTGATGGCCTTCCAGGATTTTCATCTGCCCCAAGTGTCTTTGTGTTGATTTCTTCTGCCCCTATTAACCCACCAGGTTGTAGGAAAGTTGTTGTCCTCCATAATTAGAATTCC
>NW_023185445.1:0-846 GCF_002007445.2 Ailuropoda melanoleuca | reverse complement strand
AGGAAGAGATACCACCTGACAACTGTCAGAATGGCTAAAATTAACAAAACAGGAAACAACAGATGTTGGCAATGAGGAAGCTTCTGACACTCTTAATAAGAATGCAAACTTGTGCAGGCACTCTGGAAAACAATATGGAGGTGTGACAAAAAGTTAAAAATTGAACTACCCAATGACACAACAATGACACTGCCAGGTATTTACCTGAAAGACACAAAAAATACTTAATTCATAGGGGCACAGGCATCCCGTTGTTTATAGTAGCATTATCAACATTAGCAAAATTATAGAAATAGAACAAATGTCTATCAACTGATAAATGTATAAAGAAGATGTGGTATATATTAAATGGAATATTACACACTCACCCAAAAGAATGAAATCTTGCCATTTGTCATGAAGTCCACAGAACCAGTGTGTTATGCTAATGAAATGATGTCAGTCAGAGAAAGGCAAATACCATATGATGTCACTCATATGTGGAAGTTAAAAACAAAAGAGATAAACATAAGGGTATTAAACAACAACAACAATAACAAAAGGGAAGCAAGCTATAAGGAACTCCTAAATACAGACAACAAACTGAGGGTTGATGGAGGAAGTTGGACAGGGATGTGCTAAATGGGTTATGAATGTTAAGGAATATATGTGCTGGGTTGAGTTCTGAGTGTTACATGTAAGTGATGAATCATTAAATTCTACACCTGAAATCAATTTCACCTATAAGTTACCTAACTATAATTTAAATAAAAATTTGGAATAAAAAAAACCTTTGCACATAATGAACATGTATAGTCTTATTCCAATATCATTAGCACACACATTATGGAGTATACAACAAAACAG
>NW_023185444.1:0-9478 GCF_002007445.2 Ailuropoda melanoleuca | reverse complement strand
CAAATGGCCATTCTCCAGAAAAGACAGTTCTATGAGTTGTCATCAGCCAACACTCACAGTGGCTGGGGTATGGGTGCATAAGTTGGTAAAAACGACTGGGGTGGGGCATCACGAATACCCACTATAGCCCTTGCCCTGCACCACAAAGATATACTTGCTTCGTATACTAAATTACACAACTGAGGCAAAGTTTCTTCAGGCTTATAATTTGATGTTGACCACAATTTGGAGGAAACCGACAAGAAGAGGGCTAGTTAGACAAACAGTAACCTCACTACTGTAGTTAGTTTCTCCTAAAGCCTTGGCTAGTCTTCATCACTTTTTTACCATTCCTAGCACCCATTCTTAATAACTTTCAATCTCAACTTGCATTTTCTTTTTTTTTTTAAAGATTTTATTTATTTATTTGACAGAGTGAGAGAGCACAAGCAGGGGAAAGAGTAGATGGATAGAGAGAAGCAGACTCCCTGCCAAGCAAGGAGCCCAATGTGGGATTTGATCCCAGAACCCTGGGATCATGACTTGAGCTGAAGGCAGATGCTTAACCATCTGAGCCACCCAGGTGCCCCATCAACTTGCATTTCCATTGGTATTTCTGGTGAGTTGACCCAGATTCTCACCTCAGAGGGCTTTACATTTCTTTTTTTTTTTAGATTTTATTTATTTATTTATTTATTTATTCNACTTAAAATATAAAAAAATAAATAAATAATGTAATTCAGCATATCAAGAGGCTAAAAAAGAAAAATAAAATGATAAGAAAAAAATGTCAAAACACCATACCTGCTCATAATAAACACTCAGCAAACTAGAAACAGAGGGAACTTACTTAATTTGAGAAAAAGCATCTACAATAATACGCTAGAGCTAACTCCATAATTGATAGTGAAAGATTCAATATTTACCTCCTAAAACCAAGAACTAAGCAAAGATATAAAAGATGTGGCTGTATCTTTGCCAGGTTATTTCATCATATTTTTTTTGAAAATTTTATTTTGTCATTTTCATCTTTGAATAAATCATGAGAGAAATTAAAGAAAAATCTTGTCAATTCTTTTTTTCTCTCACAATGATTACTTACATGTTCTACCAAGCTTAAGGTTGTACATTTCTGAGTGTATACAATCTGACTGCATCATACTTTATATCAGAATAAAATATGTTACTCACATTGATAAATATGTATGGTCAGCCTGCAAAGGAAAGCTATACTGGGCTTTGAACTGCCTTAATGAAAGGAAACCAAATATTACATGAAGAGGGGTAAGATGTCTAAAAAAATATAAAGGAAATTTGGAGTGGATAGTAATAGTAATAAAAAAGTGCAGTGGAGTCACAAAAGCTTGACTTTTCTATATACATTGATTTATTAAGAAACTCATTTTTATTAGACCTAAGGAAAACACCATTGCAAGAAACTTTCCTGAAATTATATTAATGACATTTTCTTAAACTATAAAGTCCCCTGGAACAAATACATTATTTATACACTTATTTGAAGATAAGTATGGTTTGAGGATAACCATACTAACCCTCAAATATTGCTTTCTTTGTAGCCAGATGTTCTCTTGTGGAGTCATAGTATTAGTTTCAATTTATAATTTTCACAGAGGAACTATGTATGGGCCTAATACTTTAGATTATACTCATCAGTTTTATAACCAGAAATTGTTATTTATTTAGTCTTCATAAATTCATTAAAAATATAAATATACCATTTCCTTAAGAAAAGCTAACTTTAAATTTAATAATGAAAGATTCAATGTTTTCCTCATGAAATTGGGAACTAGGCAAAGATGTATGTTCTCACTACTCCTGTTCACTAGAGTATTAGAATTTTTAGATCCTACCAAATTTGGGACATGATTTGTAGAGATTTTTGCAATTCTTAAATGCATTAATTTTCACATATCAACATTTTCCCAAAATGACCATTGTTACTCAGGTAAAAATATAACTTTGTCATTTTCCAAGATAAGCATAAGAGTTTTCATTATATTAAAAATGCATCTAGAAAGAAAGATTTCTACCAGGAGTGGGTTACAGATTTCAAATAGATAAATCCATAACAAAAAGGAAAAAGTCCAAAAAATCTGTCAAAAATTGATGCTTATGTACATTATTTTGGAATTGCTCACCAAACAGGCTTTAACGGGACAGTGTTATCATTGACCTAGCAAGTATTGATTCTCAAATCTGAATTAGATAAAGGCATTTTCTTGCAAAATTTGTCAAACAGGAATGTTTCATGATAGTATTTTAGAGACTCAAGGCCAAACTTGACCAATTACCTTTGCATGAGTTGTTTGTCAATCTAGTCTACCTTCAGCTGTTAGTCTTCAGGGACAGGTTTGATTGTAGATTTTATAATTTTGTTTTATCTGTTCTCTGTGGAGTGTAAGCATTCAAGAAAGAAAAGTATCAAAATATTCGGGAAAAAATCCAAGACAAAACTAAAGCACAGGATGTATGTTTTTGTACAAATAATCTCACACACACAGACACTAAAAGCAAAATCAAGGCAAACAATATTAGACTAAGCAGGTTAACAGCAAAAATTTCACCAAATGCTACATGTACAAACAAAATTCTACACCAAGACTCAGGTGTAATTATTTATACGTGTTTCACCTCCCAACAAAAAATCAAATCACTTTAACACAAATCAAATTTTAAAATCTGTTAGTGACAACGTCTAGCTTAAAAAAACTAATGCAGCACTAAAATCTCAGTAAAAAGAACCAGAGCTTAGATCACATTAGAGACCAACTCATGTGGCAGCAAACTGAAAGGATAAAAGGAATTTGTATACAGGGGGCAGGAGGACGTGTCTAGTTTCTGTTTATGTGCAGGTACCATGGAATGATGCCACACAATGGTCTCCAATATGATATTGAGGGAACAACCAGCATTGTCAAAGGATAAGAATATATCTCAATATATAAAATGATGAGATGGGATTTCTAGCTTACTTAAATAAAAGGGAGCTGGTCAGATGTGAACTCGTTGAGCACACCATACTGCTGATCCTGTATAAGTGTTGGGGAAAGAGTTTGTTTGGGGTTATATTGCTTAAAAACACAGGTGTGGTTAATATCAGTCTAAAATTATGGTTTATGTTGTCTACAGATGTGTTTGGTGTTGGTTTAAAGCAGGTGTATGTTGATATTCAGTCTTAGAATGGTGTTCACTGGAGTGTCTACCACACTGGCTGATGTTCAAAGTGTGAGGCTGCACCAGTTGGCTAGGATGGTTACTGAGCCAAGTTGTCATCGACTGATTATACTGGTTTACAATTCCTCCTGGTGCTTCCTTGTTACTTATTACTATGACTATATGTTTGTCGTAAATTGATTAAATAGTTTGAAAAACATTCCTAATATCACTGGCTGTAATGAGTTGTCAGTTTTTCGGGAATAGGGGGACTACTTTTTTGTTTTTATTTTTTAATCTCAATGTTATTGACTCTGAGAACTTGATCATGCCTGGAAACTAAATTACAGATAATTTTTCATTGCTACAGTGGGCATCAGTCTCTGCTTATGCACTCTTTGTATTTTGGTTATAAAAATTAATCAGTGTACTTAATGGCTTCTTATCTATCTCATCCGTAGAGACCATGATCTATTAACCACTGACACGAATCCCTGTGTAAAGTGAGACTAACAGGACTCTGTTTCTTCAGTACTTGGGAGTCAAGTTCATAGCAGCATCCTCTATAATCAGTCCTGACCCAGAGAGGACTGTCACCACCAAGATTTTCAATAATAGTATTGCTCCCCTTATCACTCTAGTAAAAGGAGCACTTTTGCTCTTTCTGGAAACATAGTTATCTTGTGGATTTTCTGGTTTTACAGCATAACATGCCCACATCCCTGGGCATTTCCAAACCCTTTCTTTTTATCTACCAAGGAAGTTCCATAATCTCCATTTTATTTGCATTTTTCCCTGAAGTTTCAGAGAGCTATACAAGTAGAAAATTAGAGTTGACACAAGATGACATTACCAGGTTATTAAATCCTGAATTCTGAGAGTGCCCCTTAAACATATCAACTCTTGAAAAGTGGTATACTGTGACACCCTACCTGTCTATCCCTTTCAAAATTCAGTCCCAGGTTCTGCTAATTCCTGCAGGTAGTAGGGTTTGGCAATCCCTTGCTGAATAATCCCTTTCCTCCCATATCATGAACAGAACCTCTCAATTAAGCCATGGTCTAAGTGATTTCTACATTATGGAATTCATTGGACTTTCATTAAGGCCTAATATATGAACATTAAAATTTCTTTTATCAGTCTCAAAAAATATAAATTGTATTTTAGGGTAGAAATTACAATTCTCTGTAGACATTGAAAATTGTTCAAAACATAATTTGAAAAACTACAAAATATTGCAAATGGAAATTTAAAAGTCTTAACTATATAGACAGTATCATTCTCATGGATTGGGAGAGACAGTATTTTGTAGAAGGCAGGTCCTCCAAATTGATCTAGAGATCCAGAGCAAATCTTAACACATTCCTTGATAATTCATATAAAGTTGCTTTAAAAATCCTATCAGCCTTTCTGGAGAAATTGACAATCTTATTCCAAAATTTATTTTGAAAGAGAAAGGACTTAGGGTAGCCCAAATGATCTTAAAGCAGAAGGACATAGTGGATGGATATGTACTGTGTGATTACAGGGTTTAGTATAAAGCTAGAATAATGAAGACAATGTAGTACTGGTGTAAGGATAGACATATACTTAATCAACTAAAATAGAATAGAGAATACTCCCATTTATATGTTCAATTGATTATCAACAAAGATGTCAAGTTAATTTGATGGGGTGATACCAAATAGCCTATAGTTTAATATTTATAATTACTAGGGGATTTATTCAAACTTGTTGGAGACTAATATGTGGTGTAAAACATCAGGATGAAATTTAATTTGGGGTCAAGGAAAGACTGGTGTTTGGGAGAAACCATTCTTGGGGGCCTACTGAGTTGTGGCAGCCTTTTATTTCTATACCTGTATCTGTTCACTTTGTAATAATTCATTGAATTCTTATGATATGTACCAGTTTTCTGCAGGTAATTTATATATCATTTTTTAATTGGACTATTTCCACATATCAAATTATTACAAATGTGAAATTTTGATAGTCTAAATTTTTGGCAAAAATGTGGAAAATCGATATGCATATGCTGTTGGAGATTCTCTAAATTTTTATGGTCACATTGTTTGGTAATTTTATTTATTTACTATTTCTTTATTTATTTATAAGATTTTATTTATCTATTTGAGAGAGAGAGAGCATAAGCGGGGTGAGGGGCAGAGGGGGAGAGAGAGTGACTAGGAGACTCCCTGCTGAGCACAGAGCTGGACACACACTCGATCCTAGGACACCAAGATCATGACCTGAGCCTAAGTCAGACCTTAACCGACTGAGTCACCCAGGCGCCACCATTGTTCAGTAATTAAGATAGTCTGTTAAATTCAAAGTGATTATAACCTTTTGCTTCATAAGGGGTGCTCATTTCGTCATTGTTTGCAATAGTAAGATAGAGAGTTGTCTAAGTATAGTATATTTTTGCCATATTCTTCAATAGTTAAAAATAATAAAAACTTTGTGGACTGGCACAGAAAGTATTCCAAGAGAAATAGTTGAATGAAAACTGCAAGGAGCAGAATGATGCAAACATAATGCCACAGAAGTGATTAAACTGTGGGGATAAACTGGTTCAAGGTACAAGGTATTCTTACAGTTTACAGAGCTGAGTGATGTTCATCAAACATATTTTTACATTACATAATTATGCACTTTTACATTAAATATGTTTTTTTTTTACCCTTATGAAACCACTAGGAAATAGATAGGATAGTATTAATAGCTTCAGTTTGCCAGTGAGGAAACTAAGGTTCAGGGGAGTGGAGGTGGAACCAGCACCACACACCGAAGAGGTGAGGTTTTGGCTTTTCCACTTACCAACGAAAATGAGCTGCACATGTTAAACACTGCATGAAAAGATTTCAAATTCTATCTGAAAAGGGGCCTTGGGAGAACATCAAATCTAATATATCGAATGAGGCATCTTGAAATACACTTAGATTGTTACCGGGTAAACTGAGTCTTCACCATCTCTCCTTCTTTATAGAGTGTTAGAATGCTGGTCATTTCATAATTCAGGAAATGTGAGGGTGCTTGTTTTTTATTGGTTTTAGCAAATATACCTCCTGATATATATGGTTGTTATTTCCAGTGATGTTCTCCATAGCTTGACCTCAGATAGACTTTTTTTTTTCCCTCCTCGAAATGAGTAGGAGGGAACCCTTGTGCTGAGCAGTTTGTATGATCCCGTCCTTACTACTGCCAGGGGAATGCTGTTTTGAAAGACAAGGCTTGGGGAAAAGACAGTGGTGACATTTCATCTACACAGATCTTAGGGAAAAAGTTATCTCCAACTTACTGGTTAAAAAAAATCAACAAAAATAAGACCTTGACAAAAGTACCTCCTAGACAGTAGAAGGACAGGATTTTATAATTTAGCCTTCTCCTTAGTGACTTTGTGTTGTTACCACAAGCTGACAGAATAACTGGAAGACTTTTCTAAAGCTTTTGAGCAGATAATTACTTACTCTGATATCCCAATATTATTGTTTTACACCTAAATGGCAGATCTTATTTTAAGAGCCAACTCCATTTAAAATTACAAAGTACATGTCTGAACTTTTGACACAGACATTTAAAAAGCTCAGTAAAATAATTATTGCTATAAAATCCACAAGCCTTGACTTTTTTCTTCTTTAGAATTTTTACAAGCTTGCTTGTTTGCTTTGTGTACAACATCCATTCATATTATCTGGCTTCTTTGAATTTTCATTAGTATTAATTATGCCAGTGCAGTATACTAATATCTTTTCTGGTAAAGTATTGCCAGTTGTGACAAGTGAAGAGTGACTAAAATAACTAAATTTGTTTCCCAAATTGAATTTGCTTGTCTTCTTATTATTTCCTATGACTGTGGTTGTCACATTTTATACATTGACAGTCATCATTACATTCAGTTAATAAATATATTAAGATTTTTTTTTGGTAGCCTGTGAGTCTTGGATGTAAAAAAAAGATAAAATTTATTATGATTCATTTTATTCTTTCTTCCAGTTGCTGGAAGAATTGAATGGCACTCGTATAGCTTTCTGAAAATTAACATCAACCTAAATAGTGTCAGGCATAAAATTCTACCCCATATTTCCTTTGTGCTCATTTGATTTTTTTTATTGTTCCTATAGATAATAGTCCAGCCATAAAGTTCAATTCTCTTCAGTTAGCTTTCCATTTTGTATCACATGGTTTAAAAAATTTTTTAAATTAGCATGCAAACAATGACAATAATTCTCATAGAGTTGGTCCCAAAGTAGTACAGTGGAAAGTCACTTTGATATTTTACAGATGTGATGTCCTAGGTCAAAATAGGCTAAATTACCTGATTAGGGTCAAGTTGCATGTGGATTTGGCAGTTAGAATATCTCAAGTCTTCTAGCCCTAGGTGTTAGGTTTTCTTTTTCTATTTAATATTTCATCTACATAAAATGCCATATTATTGTATTATTTTTTTCTTTTGTATTTCTAATTAATTTTCAGCCAAGCTTACAAAAATTTGTCAGTACATGGCTGGTCCTGTGATGGATGCTGAGTGAAATGTATTTTGATGGTGTTTACTCTTTTCATTTACAGACACCATCTCATTTAAGATATTCCTATCAATATTTAATCAGCAGTATTCACTGAACATCCCCCTAGTAAGCTGTTTACCTTTATTTAACCTCTATTTTTTTATGGTTAATTTTTTCACAAACTGACAGATTTCCTATGGAAATAAAGTGAAATTATAAAACACTAATCTTGGGGAGAGACAATACATTAACAAGCATTATTCAAAATATGCTTCATTATTTCACAGTAATAAAACCAACTGCAAATTTTGCTTATAATATGCTGCAAACAAGACTTAAGTGTTTACAAGCTCACACCATTATTAACCTTGTCTCAGGTATGGTTCTCTAAACTAGAGGCTGAGACCAGGATTCTTACTTAAGCAACACATTGGAGAAGTACCATTAGGGGAAATTGAATTAAAAAGGCACAGAAGACAGGGTGCCTGTCTGGCTCAGTCAGAAAAGCATGCCACTTTATCTGAGGATTGTGAGTATAAGCCCCACATTGGGTGTAGAGATTACTAAAAATAATAACAATAAAAGAAAGCACAAAAGGGTCAGATAAGAAACAAAGCAAAAATGTGGTCTCAGCTGGAGATAACATTCAAGCTGGTCCCATGGGAATAATCTGGAGTAAAAATTACACCAAGGAGTTAGTCCCACCTTTAGGACACATGAGTGGTCTTACGTGCCCCATGATAGTCATTCATTGACTGAGAAATGCCCTAGTATATGTGTATGGGGAGTATAGTCTTGTGAGAATGGTGCCTTCCATTTGACAAATGGCCATTCTCCAGAAAAGACAGTTCTATGAGTTGTCATCAGCCAACACTCACAGTGGCTGGGGTATAGGTGCATAAGTTGGTAAAAACGACTGGGGTGGGGCATCAAGAATACCCACTATAGCCCTTGCCCTGCACCACAAAGATACACTTGCTTCGTATACTAAATTACACAACTGAGGCAAAGTTTCTTCAGGCTTATAATTTGATGTTGACCACAATTTGGAGGAAACCGACAAGAAGAGGGCTAGTTAGACAAACAGTAACCTCACTACTGTAGTTAGTTTTTCCTAAAGCCTTGGCTAGTCTTCATCACTTTTTTACCATTCCTAGCACCCATTCTTAATAACTTTCAATCTCAACTTGCATTTTCTTTTTTTTTAAAGATTTTATTTATTTATTTGACAGAGTGAGAGAGCACAAGCAGGGGAAAGAGTAGATGGACAGAGAGAAACAGACTCCCTGCCAAGCAAGGAGCCCAATGTGGGATTTGATCCCAGAACCCTGGGATCATGACTTGAGCTGAAGGCAGATGCTTAACCATCTGAGCCACCCAGGTGCCCCATCAACTTGCATTTCCATTGGTATTTCTGGTGAGTTGACCCAGATTCTCACCTCAGAGGGCTTTACATTTCTTTTTTTTTTTNTTTTTTTTTAAGATTTTATTTATTTATTTGACAGAGATAGAGACAGTCAACGAGAGAGAACACAAGCAGGGGGAGTGGGAGAGGAAGAAGCAGGCTTCCAGTGGAGGATCCTGATGTGGGGCTCAATCCCAGAACACCGGGATCACGCCCTGAGCCGAGGGCAGATGCTTAACGACTGAGCCACCCAGGCGCCCCAGAGGGCTTTACATTTCTGATTACCATACCCCTATCATGCAATGGTTGCTGTATTTGCTGAGTTGCATTTAAACTGGACATTCGAATTTCAAGAGGTATCCTAGAGGATGACCTGAGTGCCTCATATATTCTTCCATATCCCCATTATATGGGG
>NW_023185443.1:0-853 GCF_002007445.2 Ailuropoda melanoleuca | reverse complement strand
TTTTGAAGCAATGTTGTCTCCCTGCTCTAGAAATCTCATCTATTCTAATTTGTCTGTCATAAACTACTTTGGCCTGATAACGTGCTTAAGCAAAAGCCCACCTCCACAAATTATACCTGGACTGGGAGAAGCACCTTTGTGGATAAACTGGGTATCAACAAGACTAATGTTTACACATTGAAAATCTAGGGAATTCTAATTATGGAGGACAACAACTTTCCTACAACCTGGTGGGTTAATAGGGGCAGAAGAAATCAACATAAAGACACTTGGGGCAGATGAAAATCCTGAAAGGCCATCAAGGGAACTGATCTAAGCTAGTGGTCCTCAAACTTTACTGTGCATGACAAAATCACCTGGAGGATTCATAAGACTTCAGGGCCTTACCACCACCGATGGCCTGGTGAGTTCCAGATGGGGCCCAACCAGATGATTCTAATGCATTAGACATTATACTCTGCTGGTTCTCATCTTAAATCATGGGCTGCTCCTTTTCAGTCTCTTTTGCTAGATGTTTCTCCATGTCCTTACCTTTAAAATGGCAGCATGCTCTACAGCCCAGTCCTATTTTTTTCATTTTAATCTACTCTCTTCCAGGTGCTCTCATTCGGGACCATGGCTTCAAATATCATCCATATGCTGGTGACCCTCAAATGCACATCTCTAGCCCTAACCTCTTCCCTCAGCTCCATATAAACCGGTTTGGCTTCCTCTTCTAGGTTTCCACTGGGATATCTAAGGGCATTTCAAACTTTTGTTCACGTAAGATTCTTCACCTTCCACATCCCCAAAGCTGCTCCTCTCAGTATTTCCCCACCAAAGTGAAGGGCACCACCATTCATCCTTCTGTTCA
>NW_023185442.1:0-1141 GCF_002007445.2 Ailuropoda melanoleuca | reverse complement strand
CCGTGTCATTGTATACCATGATCCTGTGTGGACACCTGACAGTAAAGGGCTTTGAACGCCACTTTTTCAGGTGCATGAAAGGGANGAAAGGGATATTGGAATTGCTCCCGCTGTGGGAGGGCACGTGTCCAGAATTGTGCCTCAGGGAAATTACATTTGTTGGTGACAACATGCAGTCTGGATTAGAAAGCAGAGATCCTGGCACAGAGTTCAGTTAAGAATATTAGATTATTTTTTTCCTGTATCATGTGAATAATATTGGTTTAAGTTATATTTTTTGTACAAGATAGAGCTGCTTAGACTGGAAACAGAATTTTAGCTAAGAGAAACCTATTCCTTAAGACCTGCTAAGCATCATACATTATACATATTTCTACAGCAGTTATTAGGTGTGTGTGTGTGTGTGTGTGTGTGTGTTTACAAAGTCTTATTTGGTTGCTTAAGGCTATCAACACATCTCTATAAAAATGAAGACAACTCTTAACCAAAAGACCCAAGGATTTTAACCCAGACCATATAGAGAGTCTTGGAATTCAGAATTTGCTGTAATTATTGCAGTAAAAAAATCGTGAAGGCTATTTAAAAAGCTTCCTGTCTTGAGATGGTATGTCCTTGTATTCCAGGAGCTAAATGAGGGATAATAATAATGATTATGATAATGATAATCTCATCAAAATCATGAAAGTATGCTTAAAAAGCCTAAAATGAGTTTCCTACTGAGACGATAAAAAGAGGTGTTTTTTTTGTTCCTTTTTTTTTTTTTTAAGGCCAAGTTGCGAATTGAATTTCTGCATAGTCCAATTAACTTCACACAGATGGAGAAAAAATCCCGACTATTACATGGCTCCATGCCTTGTTCTCAACCCTGTGTAGCAACCACAACAAATCAACAATGTAATTATTGAGCACCTAATGTGTTCAGTGCTGATGGTTTAAAACTGTTCGCAAATATATGTCACTGGCAAACAGGAAATTGGATAAAGTGTGGGTGAGTTAGTGCAAACATCATAACTACTGCTACATGTCAGGAAAAAAATCGCTCAAAGCAAAACCATCTTTTTGGCTATTCGGGAGCCAGGTGATGTTTGTATCTCTTGATCTCTTATGACTTCTCTTTATTAGCTTGTGAGAAATCTTAAGG
>NW_023185441.1:0-544 GCF_002007445.2 Ailuropoda melanoleuca | reverse complement strand
TCCGTTTCTGGGGCAGCCCTACAGCTCTTGCTCCTGGCCTTAGTTAGCTCTCCTCTGCCTCGCACAGCACCGCTGCTTCCCTAAGCTATTCCCCGTGAGGGTAACGGCCCAACTCAGCCTCTTCTCATCGCCCCATCTTCATAGGTCTCACCCGTTTGTGCTCACTGCTGGCCTGGTACAGACTTAGCTCACTTTAAGTACTCTTCCTTTGGTACAGAGGTCAGCAAACTAGGGCCTTGAGGCCAAATTTGGCCCACCATCTACTTTTGTAAATAAAGTNGCCAAATTTGGCCCACCATCTACTTTTGTAAATAAAGTTTTATTGAAACACAACCATGCTCACTCATTTACATATTGTCTATGGCTGCCTTCTCACTACAGTGGCAGAACTAAGTAACTGCAACAGAGACTCCATGGCCCATGGCCTGCAAAGCCCAAAATACTTACCATCTGGCCATATAAGGGAGAATTTGCTGAGCCTTGCTCCAGAATATTAATTCCTTGAGGCCAGAGGCTCTGTTTCATCTTTTTACCTCCAGTAGTA
>NW_023185440.1:0-534 GCF_002007445.2 Ailuropoda melanoleuca | reverse complement strand
TCCGTTTCTGGGGCAGCCCTACAGCTCTTGCTCCTGGCCTTAGTTAGCTCTCCTCTGCCTCGCACAGCACCACCGCTTCCCTAAGCTATTCCCCGTGAGGGTAACGGCCCAACTCAGCCTCTTCTCATCGCCCCATCTTCTGTCCTTCATAGGTCTCACCCGTTTGTGCTCACTGCTGGCCTGGTACAGACTTAGCTCACTTTAAGTACTCTTCCTTTGGTACAGAGGTCAGCAAACTAGGGCCTTGAGGCCAAATTTGGCCCACCATCNGCCAAATTTGGCCCACCATCTACTTTTGTAAATAAAGTTTTATTGAAACACAACCATGCTCACTCATTTACATATTGTCTATGGCTGCCTTCTCACTACAGTGGCAGAACTAAGTAACTGCAACAGAGACTCCATGGCCCATGGCCTGCAAAGCCCAAAATATTTACCATCTGGCCATATAAGGGAGAATTTCCTGAGCCTTGCTCCAGAATATTAATTCCTTGAGGCCAGAGGCTCTGTTTCATCTTTTTACCTCCAGTAGTA
>NW_023185439.1:0-697 GCF_002007445.2 Ailuropoda melanoleuca | reverse complement strand
TAAAATGCAGTCAGATTGCAAGAACTGAGATTTGAGCCATAGAACGGATAACAGAGTTGATGGAAGTGGATTCCCTGCATTTAGATTTCCAAGGCGAGCAACAAGAAAGAACCCTGTGGTAAATACGTCTAAAATAGCTAAGGATAGTTTAACTTCAAGCAAGCTATCCATCAAAGATTATTGAACACATTTTTTTTTTAAAGCAGATTTGACAAGCATGCTGGCAAGGAAAATCAGAAGGATTCCCTTCTTAAATGAGTTAGTGAAGACATAGATTGGATTAGTGATGTCCAATAAGCAGATGAAATTACATGTTAGAATGATTGAAGGTAAAACTATCCCTTTTCTGTTGTGAAGGGAAAATGAGGAATGTTCTAATCACAAAGGAAAAATACAAGTAAAACAACATAAANTACAAGTAAAGCAACATAAAAACCAACATGGGGTTGTGTAGAGGACTGGATGTTTGTGTCCTCCCAAAATTCATATGTTGAAATCCAAACCCCATAATAATGTGATTACATGATGAGGGCGGAGCCTTTGTGGATGGGATCCTATGTACCTGCCCTTACAAAGGGACCTCAGAGAGCGCCCATGTCCTTAATCCACAGTGTGAGGACAGCAGGAAGAGTGCTCTCACCAGCCGCTGACCATGCTGGCACTCTGATCTCAGACTTCCAGCCTCCAGAGCTGTGAG
>NW_023185438.1:0-654 GCF_002007445.2 Ailuropoda melanoleuca | reverse complement strand
TAGTGAAGCTAACGAATGGACATTTGTCTGTTATTAAATATTAGGAAAAATAGATCTTTTATTATTTTTAAAGAATAGACATTATTACTTTGAATAGGTTTATATTAAGATAGTAATTGAGCAGATAATGTNAATTGAGCAGATAATATAAAAAGTTTCCCTATCACCCTTATCCCTTGGCACACAATTTCCACAATCCTTAAAAGCTTCATCAGTGTGGAACAATGTCACAAATCACAAACCAGTGTAGCGATATTAATACTCATTGAAGGCCAGCATTGCTAGGAAGGTCTGCTCTGTGTTGTGCAGGAGTATGGGTTTTGACAAATGCATAAAGTCATGTATCCACCATGTACAGAGTAACTTCACTGCCTTGAAAATCCTGTGTTTAACCTATTAATGCCTTTGCACTTTCTCTAGAAATCTTAACAACCATTGACCTTTTGTCATCTCTATAGCTTTCCTTTCTCCAGAATGTCATCTAGTTGGAACTGTAAAGCATGTTGCTTTTCCAGACTGACTTCTTTCACTTTTATCTATACAGTTCACATTTGACAATGTCTTTTTGTGACTTGATAGCTCAATTTTTTTTAATCTCCTTTTTATTATTGTTTGAGAGAGAGAGTGAAAGTGTGTGGGGAGGGGCAGAGGAAG
>NW_023185437.1:0-3068 GCF_002007445.2 Ailuropoda melanoleuca | reverse complement strand
GGATGTGCTTATGGATTAGACGGAGTGTGAGGAGGCCTCCAGGGCTTTTTCCCTCGGTACCTGGGATGGGGGAGCTGCCACTGCTGATTTGGGGAAGCTCTGGGAGGAGCAGGTGTGAGGGGAGGAAGGGGTATCTGAACGTGACGTGGTTTCGGACATGCGCTTTGCCAAGCCGTCAATCAACAGATGGGGACCGCGCAGCATCAGGCCGAGAGAAAGCCCAGGGCAGTGCTGGGCACCAGCAGAGAGGAGGGGTGCCTGACCCAGCCCGGGGGGAGGGGGGCAGGGGATAGCCAGGCTCAGAGCTGCTGGGCCAGCTGGGACTGCGTNGCTGGGCCAGCTGGGACTGCGGTGGAGCTGGACTTGGACCCCTTTCTCTTCTCCCAGGTAAGCCAGACTTCTGCTTGTAGCCTCGGCTCTGCTACAACCCGGCTGGGCGAGCTAGGCCAAGGGTACGGACCAGTGGGCTGAAGGTGTGGTGCCCCCAGAGTCGTATGTTGAAATCCTAACCCCGGAGCTCATGGTATTGGGAGGCGGGGCCTTGGGGAGGTGAGGAGGTCGTGAGGGTGGGGCCCTCATGAAGGCATTTGTGCCCTCATAAAGGAGGCTCCAGGGCGCTCCCTCATCCCTTCTGCCGCGTGAGGACACAGAGAGAGGAAGGCCGTGGGAAGACTGGCAGGTGTGCTCTCACCAGACGCCACGTCTGCCTGCGTCTTGATCTTGGAATTCGCAGCCTCCAAAACGGGGGCAGAGGAGTGTTTGTGGTTGACAAGTCACTCAGCCTGTGGGGCTTCCTTACTGCCCCCGGAGCCGACTAAAACACCCACCTATGAAAGGAGGCCATGGTCTAGACCATGGGACTTACCTCCGGGAGGTGACAGATTCCTCTGAAACCATGATTTAAAACTACGGATGCATTTCCCATGCAGGTTTGCACAAGCACGTGCGTGTGTACACGCACACACACACACAGACACACGCATATGTCATTTCAGGGGTTCACGGGCCCCTAAAGCTCACGATGGCCCCTGGACAATACTTTCTCCTCTCCCCCCTTCAGATTCTTCCCTCCAGACTCACGACACTTCAGGGCAAGAGCTTCCAGTGCGGTCTCTTCTGCTCAGGCTCCAGCTTTGGACATAAGTCTATGACCTTGTAAAATGTCTCCTTCCCTTTGAAGGAAACACTCGGGTTGGCGACTAAAGCCCAGGTGGGTGATAAGCTGGTCTGAGTTGTGTGCGCGTGTGCGTTGTGCGTGTGTTTCTTCCCAGTTCCTTAAATCAACAGTCTCTCACTCCAGGCTGCTGGATGGGCTGCGCAAAGCAGGAAAAGCCAGCCCCACATCGGAATGGGGTAAGGGTATGGTGTTTCCTGGGTAGGAGAGGGGATGAATAGGGATTAACTCCCCTCCAGTTAAACACCCGTTGTTGAAATTCTTGCCACTGTGCTCACCTCTCTGCCTTGGTAATTCTAGTCCAGGGAACCGACTTACATATTTCCCTGGGACTTGAGGATCTTCTCTACGGCTGTGAACTTCCCAAAAGTGGGCACGGGATCTGAAAATCTTTATCCTTAGCATCTGGCGTAAGACTTGGCACAGGGTAGGCGCTTGTCTTGTCTCTTGCTATTAATGATGCAAATGCAACTCCAACTGGTTCAAGTAGAAATGAGAAATTTACTGGTTTACTGAACTAAAAATTCTATGATACAGCTTCAGGCACAGCTGGATCCAGGTGAACAAGCAATATCTTCAGCGCCTCTCTTTCCTCCCATATCTCAGCTCTATTTTCTGCTGGGTTGGCTTCAGTCTCAGGCAGATTCTTTCTCACAGTGCTGGCTTCTGGCTGACCTTCTGAGGCTAAAGGAAAGCAGTCCAAGAAAAGAAAGCTGCTCTTTGCACACAGTTGCTGCAAATGTGGTGACAAACTCTCAAGGGACAAGCTCAGGTCACATGCCCACCATAAACCAATCATTATGGGCAGCAAGAAGGGATGTTCTCATTGGCCAGACTTAAGTCATGTGCCCTAGGATTGGGGGTATGGGGTTGGGGTGGGGATAGGGTAGGCAGGTCCCAAGTTTCACCCCACTGGAACTACACGGACTACGGGTGGGGAATGGGGTGGTTTCCGGGAGGAAAACCAAGGTTAGCCAAGGATGGGGGACAGCTGTTGGGCCGGTGAGAACCAGAAACATCGCTCTCATGCTATGAATGCTGCCATGACCACAGGGCCGCTGGTGCTGGAGGAAGCATGACGGCCCAGGAAGGTAAGTGCAGGAAGCATGAGTGAGGCCTGAGGCCTGAGGCCGGGGCTCAAGTCCCAGCTCTGCCACCGGCACTTAGTGTGACCTTGGTCAGGGCAACTCCGCCTCTCTGGACCTCGGTTTCTTTACCTGTAAAATGGGGGCATCTGGAGTAGACTATTGCTGGGGATTCTTCCACTCACCCAGTTCCTCCATCAATATTTGCCGAAGGGCTTTGGAGTTGGTCCGAACTGGATCTGAATCCCAGCTCTGCTGTTTACCGGCGGTATCAGGCTTGGCAGGTGCACCTTTTCAGGAGTGCTCAACGGCGTCCTCCCCAGCCACCCCGCTGCCCCAGCCGCGCTCCAGCCCGGGCTCACCTTCCCCTGCAAGTGGCCCCGGGTTAGTTGCTGCAGCCACCAGGCCAGCTCAGCCTGCAGTGACGTGGCTGAGGGCTGGACCAGCCTTCCCCAGGTCCCCAGCTGTCGGTCCCTGCTGACGGGACCAGACCCTTGGCAGCCGGGGACACTGGTGCTTCTCCTTCCAGAACTGGCTTCCCTCATGGCTGCCGGGAGGCGCAGGTGACACAAGCCGGAAGCGAGGGGCAGCTGGACCCGCCCGTGACTAACGGCGGACCTGAGCTGGGCTGTGGCAGCAGAGGAAGTCCCTGCCTTCCCGCGGCTTCTCTGGGGATGCCCTGAGTGCTCGACTCCCAGCTGTGTTTCCGGAAGCAGCTGTGGCTGACCCCGTGACGCGCCTGTTGTGTTGGCTCACGCTCTTTCCCTGCCTCAGTGTCCCTTTCCTTCACTGGTGGGGCTGGGATTCCA
>NW_023185436.1:0-546 GCF_002007445.2 Ailuropoda melanoleuca | reverse complement strand
CTCTTCGTTTTTCAATCTTTTCTTAACTTTCATTTTTACATTGACATTTTATACATATATTCCTCATTCTTGGATTCCTTTCTCTATATTCAATTTGATTTCTGTATATATATATATATATGAGTTGGGCTTTCTTTACAATTTTGGGATTTAGTGACTTCCAACACAGAGACCAAAAGACACTCGATACTAAGTGGATCACCNACTCAGGTCCAAGTGGGTCACCCTCTTTTGTCCCCCCTGTGAGATCGTAATCTCTCTCTCCCCCATCCATTCTTCTATGGGAAAAGTGACTAGAGGGAGGCATACAGCAAAAGAAAGAGCCACAGGTAACACTCTCTGCTACTGATCTAATGCATACAGTTTGAAGTAAGATGTCAGAGCTGGAACTCAGGATGACAATTACAAAGTTGCTAGCTGGGCTTGAAAAATGTATAAATGACATAAGAGACTCTCATAGTGCAGAAATGAATTCAATCAGGCCCAAATTCAAAAGGCTCTAACTGAGATGCAGTCTACACTGGATGTGGATGCTCTAACGGCTAG
>NW_023185435.1:417-636 GCF_002007445.2 Ailuropoda melanoleuca | reverse complement strand
TTTCCCTCATGTTTCCCTATTCACGAAGGGTGATGATAGAGCTAAGACGGTCCCTGTATGGTGTTGTTTCTCACGGACGTGTTTTGGGCCTTTTCGATCCATTGCCACCAGAAGTTTTTACAGGATTTCCCCAGGGAGCAAACATTTCTTTGGAAGCGTGTTTTGCCCGAATTGTCTTTCTCAGTGCTGTGTTCATCGTGTTTCACTCACGGTACCAAA
>NW_023185435.1:0-197 GCF_002007445.2 Ailuropoda melanoleuca | reverse complement strand
TCCTGAACCTTTTCATTCATGCTCCCTTACTCACGAGAGATGATGATTGTTGATATTTCCCTGGACTGTGTGGTGTCTCAGAGACCACTATGGGGTACTATCGTCAGGCTTCCGCGACCACTTTCATTCATGTTTCCCTATTCACGAATGGTGATGATAGTGCTAAGACGGTCCCTGTACGGTGTTGTTTCTGACGG
>NW_023185434.1:0-611 GCF_002007445.2 Ailuropoda melanoleuca | reverse complement strand
TCAAATCCACTTATGCTATTTCTCAACACCCAAACAGTTATAAAACATCACACTGGATTCAAAGAACACAAGCAACAAGAATAGAAAGTAGCACCAGTGTTACCAATACGTATTTCTCAGGTGGCCATGAAGCTGGNTTTCTCAGGTGGCCATGAAGCTGGGCCTCTCTGGAATCAAGTTCCCCAGGCTTCTCTACCCAGGGAAGGTAAGCTGACTCAGGACTCACCTGTGACTCCAGGGATTAGCAAAAAAGGTGTTAGTTGCTACTCACAGCAGAGCCAAAAAAGAGACTCAACACATGAACATGGAAGGTTCCTGGTTAGGGATGTAGTAAGGAAATGTAGAGAAGATCTGGTTCACAAATGCTCTTTACGCTTGTTTACTCTGATTTCTGTATGTCCTTGACATTAGTCCCATACAAATCAAGTATTTCATAACGGCAGAAATGAGAAGTCAGTACAAATAAATACGTACCTTTCTGTTCATGAAATTCATCGAAAAGTTCTTAGAAGCTTACTATTAGTATTTGTACTTAAGGTAAATATTATTACATAAGATACCTTAAAGGCAACTCTTCATCACCCAAAAACACTCATAAAATTAAAAAAAAA
>NW_023185433.1:0-2347 GCF_002007445.2 Ailuropoda melanoleuca | reverse complement strand
GGGGACAATTTATAACTTGAATAACTTGGCATTTCTTACAGTGGAAATCTGCTAGAGATGATTTTCTGAGTTATGTCTCCCTAAAACTTTTTTGTGTACTTTTGTTTNTTTTTGTGTACTTTTGTTCGTTTCTACTAGTTCATCTGCATACAGGAGTAGAAGTTGATGGTTAATTTTTAATTTTAGTATTCTAAAGATGTTATTTCATTGTTTTCTGGCCTCTATTTATGCTAATGAGAAGTTAGACATCATTTGTATTTTTCTCCTTTATTGTATATCTGTGGCTATCTCTGCTTTTAAGATTTTTTTATTTAATCTTTGATTTTCAGCAGATTGAGCATGGTTCATTTAATTGTATTTATTCTGCGTGAATTTCATTGAAATTCTTGGATCTGTGGATTAATGTCTTTATGTCTTTTTGTCAGTTTTGGAAAGTTCTTAGATATTTTCTTTTCAAATATTTCTTCTGTCCTATTATTTTTCTCCTGTCATTCAGGGATTGTAATTATATGTATATTAGATCATTTGAAAAAGCAGAAATCTGAAGCATAAACTTTGGTGGCAGTTAATCGTCCCTCCACAAAGGTAAGAGCTAAAGGGATCTTCTAATACGAAGTGTACAAGAAAGAAAGAAGTAAAAATGCCCCTGATTTTTTGCTTGAGCAACTCAGTGAATGTGGTGTCCTTTATTGATATGGGGAAGATGGGAGAAACATGTTGAAGAACAGGGAAAATAACTGACAATTTGCTTGTAAACATTTTAGGTTTGAAAAGCCTAAAAGAAACGTAAGAGATATCAAGTAGGCAGTTGTATACCCAAAGCTCTCTGTTTAGGAGTTACCAGGCTACATATAATATTCAAATTTATGGCAATTAATGAGAATGTTTAAGAAGGACGTTACAGATAGAGAAGAGTTTGGAAGACTGCTCCCTGAGGCCCACTGATGTTTAGAAGTTGGAATAGAAGGAGGATTTTTCATAGGAGACTGAGAGGCAGGAGGAGGGAAACCAGGAGACAGTTGTGTCCTGGAAGCCACAGAAAGAAGATGTCTCAAAAATGGTGTGATCAAATATGTAAGAGGCTCTTGAGGGGCTGAGAAGGCAAGACAGGAATACTGACTAATGATTTTGGCAATGAAGAGGCCATTGCTGACCTTTAAAAGAACATTTTCAGTGGAGTGATGAGGAGAAATGACTAGTTGGAGTAGGGACTGAGAGAGAATAGGAGGAAAAAAAGTGGAAATGCCAAGTATCAATCAATTATTTTGGACGCTGTATTACTTTCCTACTGCTGCTATAACAAATTACCACGAACTGAGTGACTTAGAGAATGCAAATTTATTTTCTTGCTATTTAGAACCCAGAAATCTCACTAGATTAATATCAAAGCTTCAGCAGGGCTGTATTCCTCCAAGAGGATCTAGGGGAGAATCTGTTCATTGCTTTTTTCCAGCATCTAGAGGCTGCCTACATTCTTTGGCTTATGGCCCTCTTCCCTCTTCAAAGCCAGAAAATGCATTACTCTGATCTCTTCGTCCAATGTCATATCTCTTTTTCTGAATCTGGTCTTATAAAGACCTTTGTGATTATATTGGGCTCACCCGGGTCATCTGGGATAACTTTCCCAGCAGCTTTAGTGTGCCATTGTTTTGCCCCTTCCAGAGGGGGTGTACATGCCTTATCTATCCGGAAATGCCCCAGTTTGCAGACAGGTGCACTTGCCTATATATTGCTAAATGGACCCTGTCAACATTTAGAGAATGATTATTTATTAAAAATTAGGATTTTCTTTAATGAGTAGGAAGTGGTTGAGTATAGTTTTAAGGACATCCTTTTTAAACTGGTTTTTCAATACTATTGGTTTAAAACACCCCTGAAGTATTTTCTAAACATAGAATCTTTAGAAAGGTCCATTTACCTTTAAGTGGATATATTTTAGGTATGTATTATATATTAGTATCTAGTAGAGTTGTACCCTGTTTTGGAGCAATGTGAGATCTGAACAACTTTTTTAAAAAACGTGAAATAATATGCATATGATATATCTTCATCTATAAATTCTGCTTTTTTGTGAAAGGTTTTAATTATTTATTTGAGAGAGGAAGAGAGAGAGAGAGCATGAGTGGGGTGGGGAGGATGGAGAAGCAGAGGGAGAGGGACAAGCAGACTCCTTGCTGAGCATGGAGCCTAATGTGGGGTCAATCCTGTAACCCTGAGATCATGACCTAAGCTGAAACCAAGAGAGACCAGTGCCCAACCGACTGACTCATCCAGGAACCCCACCTGTAAATTCTTTTGAACATTATGACCAGTCTATATAATTATGAACGTATTATACATATTTTAG
>NW_023185432.1:0-706 GCF_002007445.2 Ailuropoda melanoleuca | reverse complement strand
TGTCTCCCCCAGACTCCCTCCTAGTGGCCACGGATCCCAAACTCCCCTTAGTCACCTTCCAGGCCCGGTATTTGGCAAATCACCAAGGTTCTGTGGTTCCTGGACCTTCCCCACTGCTAAACCCACCCCGGCCCAGCTCTCCCAGGCCTTTGCTCTGGTGGCTGCCACTGGCACCATCAATAGAGCAGCTGGTCAGGTCTTGCGAGCAGGTCAGGCACTGCAGCAGCAGGGGGCAAGGGCTGGGGGCGACCCCCTCCTCTCCTCACTGGGAGGCCAGCCCCCTGCCTCTCCCAGGCCTCGCACACACTCACCGTCTCCTTTGGCCGTTTCTGGGCTCTCTTGGGGTTCATCTCCAGGGTGGCAAACCTGGAGGTCCCCTCCTGCCGGTCTGAGGACAGGATCAGTGAGACCTTCCTCTCCTCCCCAGCTTCCCCTCCAGCCGACCTGACCTTGGGCCTCGGTCACTGGTACAAACATTCACCACTCACTGGGCGGGGGAATGTGGGCCAGCAGCCCGGGGGTCTCCAGGGACNCCGGGGGTCTCCAGGGACTCGACATCCCATGCCTGTTCCTGCTGCCCTCGCCCGCTCAGGGGTCGGGGCTCTGCACAAAACTCACGCACATTCCTTCTCTCCGGCACCTCGCTGCTTCCCCACGAGTCATGAGACCAGAGGGACCCCAGGCTCCTCATTCCTCCGTTTTCCGA
>NW_023185431.1:0-825 GCF_002007445.2 Ailuropoda melanoleuca | reverse complement strand
ATATTAAGGGGGGTTCTATAAAGGTAAAAAGGCCCCAAGAGTGATACAGAACAGAAAGTCACAACCGATACCAAAAAAAGACTTTACTGGCAACATGGCATCATTAAAATTCTATGGCTCAGTTCTCAGTGCCAATGTAAATGGTTTAAACTCTCCCATAAAACGCCACAGGGTTGCAGATTGGATAAAAAGACATGACCCATCCATTTGCTGTCTACAAGAGACTCATTTTGAACCCAAAGATGCATTCAGACTTAGAGTAAGGGGATGGAGTACCATCTTCCACGCAAATGGACCTCAAAAGAAAGCTGGAGTAGCAATTCTCATATCAGATAGACTGGATTTTAAACTAGAGGCCATAGAGAGAGATACAGAAGGGCACTATATTATTCTTAAAGGAAGTATTCAACAAGTGGATATGACAATTATTAATATATATGCCCCCAACAGGGGAGCAGCAAGATACACAAGCCAACTCTTAACCAAAATAAAGAGACATATAGATAAGAACACAGTAATAGTAGGGGACCTCAACACCCCACTATCAGAAATAGACAGAACACCCTGGCAAAAACTAAGCAAAGAATCAAAGGCTTTGAATGNATGCCATACTCGACGAGTTGGACCTCATAGATATATATAGAACACTACACCCCAGAACCAAAGAATACTCATTCTATTCTAATGCCCAAGGAACATTCTCAAGAATAGACCATGTTCTGGAACACAAAACAAGTCTCAACCGATACCAAAAGATTGAAATTATCCCATGCATATTCTCACACCACAATGCTCTGAAATTGGAACTCAACCACAAGGAAAAAC
>NW_023185430.1:565-845 GCF_002007445.2 Ailuropoda melanoleuca | reverse complement strand
GTTGAGGTTCAGGCCTTTATTTGGATGTCCTCTTTTGGTGGTTTCTGTCTTTACATCTGAGGGGAAAAGATTCCANTGAGGTTCAGGCCTTTATTTGGATGTCCTCTTTTGGTGGTTTCTGTCTTTACATCTGAGGGGAAAAGATGCCACCTTCTTGGCTATGACATCGGAGAGAAGTCCTTCAAAAGAAAATACACAGTTGGTTCTTTGGGGAAAAGACCTTAGTAGGACAGATTTAGAAAGTTCTGCACGTCCTCGCCCCGCACCAAAACTCTGAAGC
>NW_023185430.1:0-456 GCF_002007445.2 Ailuropoda melanoleuca | reverse complement strand
AGCCAAGGATCTGGTCCTAGCACAAACAGATCAGGTCTTGCTGGTGAAGAAAGTATCCATACAAGTTGCAGTCTCACCTCCCTAAGTGCTTTCCTTGGAGCCCTGGAGACACTCCCAATCCTCCCCTTCTTTTCTGAGATCACCACTTACCTACCATCTGGGGAAGGATCTTGATCTGCTTGTTTTCTGTATCTGTGATAAGAAGAAAAGCCATCTTCTCGAAAATATGTCCAAAAGGTTAATGAGGTAATCATCTCAAACCTTGGAACTGTCATCATGAATTTAGTGCCGTTAGATCTTATTGAGGTCCCTGATGTCATGCGTAAGTGGAAGAGGGGATTTGACAACTTAGTTTAATCAAAAGTTATAGAGGTGCTGAGATGTATAAACAAATCACACAGTTGGAAGAGAATATGGTGCTCCTTTATTCTGGTTCTGGGTTAACACCTTTTTTTT
>NW_023185429.1:0-1154 GCF_002007445.2 Ailuropoda melanoleuca | reverse complement strand
TCACCCAATATAAACCCAAATCTTATCAAAAGTCCTTTCTGACACTTACTGAAATGTTTATTCCCTCTCCTCGCTGCAATGAGTAATAAACCTAAGTGGTTCAATAAAGGTATATTTCTGGTGGCTTTTGACTGGAGGGTATTGATAACAGGTGNTTAATAATGTTCTCCTCCATCCCATTTTCCAAACATGGATTATTGAAGTTTACAGTTGATAGGGGGCTGCTGTTAGGAGAATATTGTATAATATTGTGCTAAAATACATACTTTTTATGGCATATAAAATTATGTCAAATGTTTACCACTTGGAGTGACTGAACGAATAAATGTCTGTATCCAGAGACCATGCTTCTCTAATATCAGCAGTTATCTTCAAATAACAAAATACAGAATAGAATCTGGAGGCATGCAATCGTGATATAATCACTGGGTCTACATTACCTGAATACTCATAATTGCATGTTATTTATTTGACATTTTTTTCTTGTATTCATTTAGAATTTTAGCTGGGCCAGGAAAGGAAAATATCCATAAGTATCGTGAGAACTGACTTCCAATAATAGATTGGCTGCACAAGAAAGAGGACACTAGTTCTCCAAGGTCTCAAGAGGCAAAGCTAGGATTTTAAGAGAACATATGAAGCCAGATTTTGGCTCACCAAAGGGAGAATGTTCTCACAGATATGTCTGTCTCAAGCTGGTCTAGGAAGCCTTCTGGATATTTTGGGCACCTTTTCCCTGGAGGATATCAACAGAAGCTAGATGACCAGTTGGCAGGGGTAACATAGAGAAGCAGTTCAAACACTAAAGCTGGAGTTGAGGAAGATGGCATATGCTGGACCTTAACAGGCCTGAAAATCTATGAGACACTGAAAAAGAACAAAATGAAAAGCAGCACCAATTGAACAGAAGTGAAGTGATTACACTTGACCTCGTGCAATTAAGAACAACTTTGAGCAGAGCAGTTACTCTTTCAGTTTCTCTGGCAGCTCTCAGGTGTCTAATGGCCAGAAGGTAAGGGCTATTACAATGTCCACTTCACTGTGGAGTTAAACTTTTAAAAAATGAGTCACTGCTCTAACGTTTTTTTTTGCCTGAGAGCACAGCTGCTATTTGACAATTTTCCTCTTTTCTTTGATTTTTTTGGACTTCATTC
>NW_023185428.1:0-1423 GCF_002007445.2 Ailuropoda melanoleuca | reverse complement strand
CAAAATCTGGTGTGGAAATCAACAAGCCGACACTGCAGGGTAAAAGGACCCCCAACGTCCCAGAGCAGCCGGAGGGTCTGGGGGAAGTGCGAGAGGAGCCTGTGCCTCAGACGTCAGGGCCCGCTGGAAAGGTGGACACGGCCCAAGACGGGACAGGACNAAGACGGGACAGGATGACAGCCTCACACAGAGATGCTCGCTTTCCAACCAAGGGACACTGGCTGCAGCTGGAAGGGACTGTCTTTGCAAAACACAATCCTGGGTCACGTGTATGTGCAGACGGGAGAGACACCGCGAGCCCTGAGCTCCTACCCCACACCTGGCCGGGTTCACTGTAGAACAAAATCCAAAAGGTAAAACCATACAGAATCCCTCGAGGTGAGCAAAGATTTCTCACACAGGACACACGAGCAGCAACCGCACAGGACGCAGCGGTAAAGGGACCCCATGAAAACAAAGGGTGTATCCTCCAACACCCCTAAGTGTCAGTCCAACTGCACGGGACGCAGCGGTAAAGGGACCCCATGAAAACGAAGGGTGTGTCCTCCAACACCCGAGCGTCAGTCCAACCGCACCGGACGCAGCGGTAAAGGGACCCCATGAAAACGAAGGGTGTGTCTTCCAACACCCGAGCGTCAGTCCAACCGCACGGGACACAGCAGTAAAGGGACCCCATGAAAATGAAGGGTGTGTCCTCCAACAACCCAGAGTGTCAGTCCAACTGCACCGGACGCAGCGGTAAAGGGACCCCATGAAAACGAAGGGTGTGTCCTCCAACACCCCTGAGCGACAGTTAGGAAGGCCGCCCCCCCGAGGAGGAGACACTCGCAACACAAACGGACTGTACCCGAATTCTGTAAGTCACCACCACCCTCTATGCACACAGCCGACCCCTCAGGACAACGCAGGTTTCGACTGCGAGGGTCCACGTACGTGCGGAGTTTTCCCATAAATTCAGTATGGTACCATCACCGCATCTGCACCTCCTTACGATCCCTCAATACCATTTTCTCTATATTTCGTGTTGCTGTAAAAATACAGTATATGTGACACAGGTCACATACAACAAAGGGGTTGATCAACCGTCCGTGTGGCCACGGAGGCTTCACTCACCAGGAGCCTGCTAGTCGTTCAACTCTTGGGGGAATCAAAGGCTCCCTGTCGATTTTAGACCATGCAGAGAATTGGCGCCCCTCGTACCACATTGTTCAGGGGTCCGCTCTAACTATCAAATCTGAGAAAGAAACCCGCCTACGAGTCAGCTTACAAGCAGGCATGCGTCTCGCAGGGACACTTGGCACAAGAGGCCCAAAGCCTTGGGCCTCACTTCCACTCCGGGCTTGCGCCCACCTCAAAGCCTTGGGACTCAGCAGAGACCCCCTCAAGGCACAGACCCGGCCTGGCCTTGGGGATCCCGTGAAAG
>NW_023185427.1:475-1896 GCF_002007445.2 Ailuropoda melanoleuca | reverse complement strand
GTGCCCCATAGTGGTCTCTGAGACCCCACACAGTCCAGGGAAATATCAACGATCATCATATCTCATGAGTATGTAGCATGAATGAAAATGTTCAGGATTTTCGAGGTCTCAGCGCCCTTCTCATTGGTAATAAAGCAGAGCGTCTAGGAAAACAACTTCAGCGAACAGCAGCATTTTCACTGGGGACCCCGATTCCACATTGGGTGCAGGGGCGTGGGGAGTATCCAGCCCTTAGAACCAAGAATCAAAGTGTGAGGGGAAAGCCCTTGAAGTCACGACAGCCTTATGGAAGGTGGAATAGGAATCAAGGTGTTTTGGTACCGTGAATGAAACACGACGAACACAGCACTGAGAAAGACAATTCGGCCAAAACCCGCTTCCAACGAAATGTTTGCTCCCTGGGGAAATCCTGTCAAAACTGCTGGCGGCAATGGAACGAAAAGGCCCAAAACACGTCCGTCAGAAACAACACCGTACAGGGACCGTCTCAGCACTATCATCACCCTTCGTGAATAGGGAAACATGAGGGAAAGTGGTCGCGGAAGCCTGACGAGAGTGCCCCACAGTGGTCTCTGAGACACCACACAGTCCAGGGAAATATCAACGATCATCATCTCTCGTGAGTAAGGGAGCATGAATGAAAAGGTTCAGGATTTTCGAGGACTCAGCGCCCTTCTCATTGGTAATAAAGCAGAGCGTCCAGGGAAACACCTCCAGCGAACAGCAGCCTTTTCACTGGGGACCCCGATTCCACATTGGGTGTAGGGGCCTGGGGAGGATCCAGCCCTTAGAACCAAGAAACAAAGTGTGAGTGGAAAGCCCTTGAAGTCACGACAGCCTTATGGAAGGTGGAATAGGAATCAAGGTGTTTTGGTACCGTGAATGAAACACGACGAACACAGCACGGAGAAAGACAATTCGGCCCAAACCAGCTTCCAACGAAATGTCTGTTCCCTGGGGAAATTCTGTCAAAACTGCAGGCGGCAATGGAACAAAAAGGCGCAAAACACGTCCGTCAGAAACAACACCGTACAGGGACCGTCTTAGCACTATCATCACCCTTCGTGAATAGGGAAACATGAGGGAAAGTGGTCGCGGAAGCCTGACGAGAGTGCCCCACAGTGGTCTCTGAGACACCACACAGTCCAGGGAAATATCAACGATCATCATCTCTCGTGAGTAAGGGAGCATGAATGAAAAGGTTCAGGATTTTCGAGGACTCAGCGCCCTTCTCATTGGTAATAAAGCAGAGCGTCCAGGGAAACACCTCCAGCGAACAGCAGCCTTTTCACTGGGGACCCCGATTCCACATTGGGTGTAGGGGCCTGGGGAGGATCCAGCCCTTAGAACCAAGAAACAAAGTGCGAAGGGAAAGCCCTTGAGTCACGACAGCCTTATGGAAGGTGGAACAGGAATCAAGG
>NW_023185427.1:0-180 GCF_002007445.2 Ailuropoda melanoleuca | reverse complement strand
CAGGGAAATATCAACGATCATCATCTCTCGTGAGTTAGGGAGCATGAATGAAAACCTTCCGGATTTTCGAGGACTCAGTGCCCTTCTCATTGGTAGTAAAGCAGAGTGTTCAGGAAAACAACTTCAGCGAACAGCAGCCTTTTCACTGGGGACCCCGATTCCACATTGGGTGTAGGGGCC
>NW_023185426.1:0-2018 GCF_002007445.2 Ailuropoda melanoleuca | reverse complement strand
ACAGCACAGGGAATATAGTCAATGGTATTATAATAGCTGTGTATGGTGACAAAGAGTAGTTGCACTTGTGGTGAACGTAGGATAACATATAGACTTGTTGAATGACTATGTTGTACAACTGAAACTAATGTAGCATTGTATGTCAACTATACTTCAATTTAAAAAAAAAACAAAGAAAGAAAAGAGGAACAGTCTCAAAGCCATTATTTAAATCCTTCCTCCAAAATCTGGAAAAATAGAAGCAAAATAAACCCAAGGAAAGCAAAAGAAAGGAAATAATAAAGATACAGGCAGGAACAATGTAATTAAAGACAGAAAACCATAAATAAAATCAAAGAACAGGGAGCTCTTTCTTTGAATAGATCAATAAAATTAAATCCCTGGAAAGACAGACACAGACTGGGCAGCAGGGGGTGTGGGAGAGAGAAAGAGAGAGAATGAACACAAATTACCAAAATCAAGAATAAAATAAAAGATATCACACACACACAAAAAATGATAAATAAGTTTTTTAAGTAAAACATTGATGCAAGAAACTCCCATAACTTGAAGGATATCAAAGCACATTACCAAATCTATGTTAATTACTTCAATAATATATAGATAGATATTATAATATATAATAATATATTTTTCCAAAAAATATACGTGTAAACACAATATTTTAAAGCAATTTTATTCTAATTGAAGCTGAGGTGAGCCACATCCTTTTCTCTCTCTGTCTCTGCCTTTCTCTCTCTCTAGAGAACAGGCTCAGAAATCTTTGGAAACCAAGGAAAACAGAGATTTAGCAAATCTTGAGGATGGCCTCTGAATTTTCTAGTGATCTGGCAAAAATCTAACAGCTGTATAAAATCAAATATTCAATGTGTTGATTTTCTGTACCATATTTGAAAAATGTAATGGTGACCATTCAAAATGATGATAGTAATTACTGAATATTGGCTTATATCTCAAAAAAAAAATCTCAAAGGAAGTCCTCATATAATGTAAATGTTGTACCCGAAATACCACAGAGTAAGAATTCATAAGAAAACTATATTTAGGGAACCCTGGGTGGCTCAGTTAGCTAAGTGTCTGCCTTCGGCTCAGGTCATGATCCCAGGGTCCTAGGATCCAGTCCCTCATTGGGCTCCTTGCTCAGCGGGGAGCCTGCTTCTCCCTCTGCCTGTGGCTCCCCCTGCTTGTGCTCTCTCTCTCTCTCTCTGACAAATACATAAATAAAATCTTAAAAAAAAAAGAAAACCGTATTTAGAAAATACATATTATATACCCATATTCTGCAAAATTACAATAATTAAAAGAATAAACTATTGGGATAAAAACAAAAGAAAAGAAAAAGATCTATGAAACAGAACAGAAGAGCTTCTTTCTCTTCCCTTGTATTTGCGTATGTGTGTATGTCTATATACACAGGAACAACGTTGGGTGGTGGTGGAGCTAGCTGGGTGATGTGGTTATCTGATGTGGTTATCTGTGTATATATATACATACACACATACACATTATATTTTTATCATGTTATATATGATAACTGTAAAACATCATATATACACATTAGGACATTTTATTATATCACTACAATTTCATCAGATAAAAAAATCTGTTGTAATTGATGGTGTCTTCTCAGGCTAGGGAATCATAATAGGTAAAAATGTGTTCAGAAAGACACAGCTAGAAGTAAAAAATGCGCATATAGGCTGAAAAAGAACAATGCTGTACTATAGTGACTAACTCCACAAATGATCAGAACCAACTCAAACAAAACAAGACAAGAAAATAAGCAACAACAGCAAGCAATGGCTATCTACATTCACTGAATGCATGCCAGCAATCAGCTGCCCTTTTTCTAGCTCCTTTAACCCAAAATAGCTCACACAATCTCAAGATAACCTTTTATTCGAATAAAGGCCAATATTATCACTGAGTGCATGCCTGCTACTAGCCGCCCTTTTTCTGAGTCCTTTACCTAAATTAGCTCATATAATCTCAAAATAGCCCTCAATTTAAATAAAGAC
>NW_023185425.1:0-1207 GCF_002007445.2 Ailuropoda melanoleuca | reverse complement strand
TCATATGTGGTTTTCTCATTTTTATTCCGTTTAAGGAATTGTTATTTTCATTCTTATTTTTCTGGCATAGCGAAGATGCTTAATAAATGGATGTTGTTATTGCTTTGGTGCCCTTGTCATTTTATATTTTAATACATTATTATTATTTGTAGGTTAATTAATAGACTAGGTTATACAGTATGAAGATCTGAAAGAGATATTTTGTGCTTAAATAAAGAAGAGGTGGAAGAATAAAGTCATTAGAGTTTGAGTAGGGGGATGTGGTGATTGATTGGGAAAGATGTAAGTGTACAGGCAAATCCCAGAGATCTAATGTAGAGAATTGGTTAATTTTTATGCAAATTATAAGCTTTATTCAGAATATATAGGAGTAAGAACATTTAAAGGGGAAAATGATCCATTTGGTTTTGAAATACTGAATTTGATTTATTCATGGGAAACAAGTATGGCAACGTTCAGAAGGAAGTTCTAATCTTTAAGAACCTGGAAGCCACAGCTGCTTTCAGATATCGATTTGAAAATTTTCGTTAAATAGGTGAACGATGAAACTGTGAAAGTGGGTGAGATAATTATTTAAATGACTTGAGAATGGGCAAAGGGCAGATGCCTGAAGGATTCCAAAGTTAAAGTTCTTTGGGTGTGGGGTGGGAAGCCAAAGAGAGAAATTGCTGAGTGGTGGGAGACAAGTGCTAGAGACCAGTGCCAATACTTGAGGAGAGAAAATTTCCAGGAAGAAAGTATCCTCAGCATAATAGCTCAGTGTTGGATAAATGAGAGGATCACCAAAATGAATCAACTGAATCTGGCAATTCTATTATGCTGTTATTTTCCAATCAGGGACACCTGATTCTCTGGCCCTTTACACACACAGACTATGGATGATAAAATTCCTTTCCCCAGAAACCTAAAGAGCGCCATATTAATATTATTCATAGGGAATTAACACCTGAAACTTAAAACTCTACTCCAGAGATGCCACATTGACCACCAAAAAAAAAAAAAAAGTGTCTCTGGAAGGCACCAACCTGAAAATTGTTTGGCAGGGACATTTTGTCAGACTGGTTTAGAGATTCCTCCTATGATTCCTCAGCTTTGTTGAACGAAGGCGTTGGAGTCATACATGCAGGTTCTGACCACAGCTGTTCTGATTATTTGGGGAAATTACTTAATCACTTTGGACATCAGTTTCCTCATAAAAATATTAGGG
>NW_023185424.1:384-583 GCF_002007445.2 Ailuropoda melanoleuca | reverse complement strand
TCCGTTCAAAATCTGCCTAGCTTACCATTTCTCTCAGAGTCAAAGCCAGAATTTACCATGGCCTGTGAAGCTCTCCATGAGCTGGCTCTTGATTCTTCGCTGTCATCTTCCGTCACATGCTCCGCTACAACCACACTGACTTCTTGCTAGTCTTTGAAGTAAAGGGTCCTCTCTGGTCCAGGGGCTATTGCTATAGCTC
>NW_023185424.1:0-300 GCF_002007445.2 Ailuropoda melanoleuca | reverse complement strand
CTCTCTTAAACCCACTTGGCGAGGTATGCCTTACTTCATATTTCAGTCTGCTCCCCTTCATTCCTTCACCCTGATCTACACTTTCTCTCATCCTTGGCACATATCATCTGTTATGGGTTGAACTGTGCCCCCCCCCAATTCACATGTTGAAGTTCTAACTCCTATTACCCCAGAATGTGACATTGCAGATAGAATGCATTAAGATGAGGTCAAATTTGAGTCTGGTGGATCCCTAATCAAATATAACTGGTGTCCTTATAAGTAGAGGAAGTTAGGGCACAGACACACAGACAAGAAGAA
>NW_023185423.1:0-555 GCF_002007445.2 Ailuropoda melanoleuca | reverse complement strand
TTTATTCCAAAGCGAGGACTCGCATGCTCTGAATAAATCTTCCATCAGCTTAAGTCTCAAATTAAAACCCCACACTCTCAGTAGATTTCTGAAATAGACAGTTCTTCCCTGACAATTAAAATCAAACATTTTATACTCACCNAACATTTTATACTCACAGGAGGCAAAACCATGTAAGCTGCCATTAGATATGTTCACATTAAGGAGATTTATTCTGGCTCTGTATTTCATTTGTCACATTTGCATAATGCCAGTGTCTCAACCTGGCTGTGCATTCACCTGTGTATTCTTTCAAACACACATGGTCCTGGGCAAATCTATAGGATGAAGCCTAAGCATTATTATTAATATTTTTAAAAACTACAAACAATAACAAAAACCTTTCTCAGATAAAGGAGGGGGTTGATGCACACTATGTAAAACATAGTGCTAAATGTTTTACAAAGCCCTTTCATATACCTCATGCACAAACCGTTATATATCGTGATAATATTTGTGTTATTTCTAATGTTCCTAATGATAAAGTGACTTCCTGATACTTCCACATTTGCCTGG
>NW_023185422.1:0-2759 GCF_002007445.2 Ailuropoda melanoleuca | reverse complement strand
TCTGAGGGGACATTTGGCAATGTCTGGAGACATATCTAGTTGTCACAGCTAGGGGAGGGGTGCTAGGGGAGCTGGTAGGTAGAGGTCAGGGGTAATGCTACAGCTCCTGGAATGCACAGGAAAGCCCCATGACAATGAATTACCCAACCAAAATGTCAACACTGCTGTGGGTGAGACACCCTGCACTAACGTAATGACATCACATGGTAGAAACAAGACTAGAATCCAGATTTCTTGACGCCACCCCCCCCCCCACGCAATGCTGAGCTCATTACAATATACCCTATATCTTCCCACATAAGATACCTTTAGAATGGGGAAAACATTTGCAGGAAAACTTCTTTTTATGATGTTCTGTACTATCTAAAGAGAGTCAATCTCCATCCTCGTATTAGAGAAATTTGGCCTGCTGGCTTTTCACAGAACCAAGGAAGCATCAGTTGAAGGGTATCGTGATGGAAGATTACAGGAGCAGGGATGGTGTCAAATTGCTCTGGAAAACAAAGTATAATATGAAAAGCCTAGAGGAAACATTTGTGAAATTGGAGTACAGATGTGGGAGGTGGGACAGGTAGGGAGTTGGTGTTGAGAAAGGAATTACTAGGGGGAAACCAAGGGCATTTTGTGGAGTAGAACATGGTGATGGGACCTAATAGGAATCAAATGGGGTATGTCTGGTGAAACAAACATGACCCACTTCCCCACCACCAAAACACTGGTAAAATTTACATTGCTCCTTGATGCTTGCAGAGTGAAGTTCATACATGGGTGTGGTCCACATCTATTTATAAATGTGTCAATAATAGTCCTGCCCAGAAAAAAAAGACAATCTCTATGTTTCAGTTTCAGGCCCTTTAACTGGATCTTAATATATTCCCTAAAAAGTGGAGGATTAGAAGTGAGCAGAAAGACTGGGTCTCCATTATACTTGTCATTACTGTGTGACCACTGAAACTTAATTTTCTCATCTGTAAAATAAGGATCATGATAGCAATCCTGTACACTTCACAGATTATGATAAAATAGGTAATGACTTATCGACTGTAAAGTGATTAACAAAGCCTTTGAATATCACTAATATGTGGATGACTGCCAAATTTCCAGTTCTAGCCAGGCCCATCTCCAAGTCACCAACTAGCCTTTCTAATGCTAGTGCGGTATGAGTTGGAACTTTCTGGGAAATCAGGGGGGCCAGCACATCCAGTGAAATGCAGAGGGAAGTTGGTGTAGAACTCTGTGGAAGGCTGTTGATTCTGGGTCTGGTGGTGGATCCAGGGTTGCTCTTGTCCAGCAGGGCCTGCAAAAGGGAAAATCACTTTGATGTGAGCACGGAAGATAAACTGGATCCGCAAGTCCCTGCGTTTCTGCCTTTCTCTTCACTGAGTAAGAATGACCCTCAGAGAGTAATGGCTGCCACTGCCATGGTTAATTTTATGTGCCAACTTTACTAGGCTAAGGGATGCCCAGATAGCTGGTAAAACATTATTTCTGGGTGTGTCTGGAAGGGTGTTCTGGAAGAGGTTATCATTTGAATTGGTAGAGCGAGTAAAGATCACCCTCACCAATGTGGATGGGCATCATCCAATCTGCTGAGGGCCTGCACAGAGCCCAAAGGCCGAAGAAGGGCAAATTTGCATTCTTTGCTAGAATTAGGACATCCATCTTCTCCGTTGGTCATTGGTGCTTCTGGTTCTGGAGCTTTTGGACTCAGATTGGGACTTACTCCATTGATTCATCAATTCTCAGGCCTTTTGTACTCAGACAAACTTATATCACCAGGTTGCAGATAGCAGATTGGAGGACTTCTCAGGCTCCATAGCCATGTGAGTCAATTTATCTAATACATCCTTGCTTATATCTCTGTGTATATCCTATTGGTTCTGTTTCTCTGGAGAACTATGACTCGGATATCTACCTTCCCAATTTTTCACAAATTTGACTTTGGGCCAACCCTAACCAATAGCATACATGGAAGATGATTCTGGGAAACAAAGTATCTGTTTCAACAAGTTAACACAATATGAAGCAACTTCAATATCAGATAACTTACTTATTTAATAGACTTTTTAGGTAATGTGTCATTCAAAGTAGGCACCTCCAATGCAGAGCAGTCTGTTTTATTTAATAATACCCCAAACCACCAAGAGCAGTGAATGGCACATAGTGAATGGCACTCCTCTTATGGAGTGATTATATCCCCTCCCCAATTCCTATGTTGATATTCTGACCCTCAAGGTGATGGTGTTAGGAGGTTAGCCTTTGGGAGTCGATTAGGTCATGAAGGTGGAACTCTTGTTAATGGAATTAGTGCCATTAGAAAGAAGCCCCAGAGAGCTTGCTCCTTCTTTCTGCCCTGTGAAGACAGAATGAGAAGATGGCCGTCTATGAGCCAGGAAGTGGGTTTTCGCCAGATACCTAATCTGCCAACACCTTGATCTTGAACTTCCAATCTTCAGAACTATGAGAAAATGTTTGTCGTTTGAGCCACCCAGACTTGATATTTTTGTTATAGCAGTCTGAAGTAAGTGCATAATAACTATTTGTTGGGGAGAGGGGAGATGGAAGAAAGGAAGAAAGGTAGGAAGAATTGAATGAAAAAAATGGATTCATTTATCTAACTCTTTAAATTTAGGACCTTTGGAAATTGCTTTGACTTTGCAAATGCACTTAAAGTGCATTTTCATGCATTGAAAACAGTAGGTTGCATCTTAATAGCTTAAGGGAATTCCATCAGCCTTCAGATATTTCTGTTTGTACAC
>NW_023185421.1:0-613 GCF_002007445.2 Ailuropoda melanoleuca | reverse complement strand
GCTCGATCCTGAAACGCCAGGATCACGCCCTGAGCCGAAGGCAGACGCTTAACCGCTGTGCCACCCAGGCGCCCCTATAATTGTCTGATTCTAATATTCAGTCATAATTCGTCACTTCAGCATGTGGCACTAATGTTCAGAAAAAAAATATTTACACACCTTAATGATGATAGGATCCACTTAATTATCTTTTTTCAAACAAAAGCACATCATAAAAATAACTGCCCCCCCAAAATAACCAAACGATTAAGGATTTGAATGAAGAAGTTGCTNAACCAAACGATTAAGGATTTGAATGAAGAAGTTGCTGAAGAAACTAAGAAACTAACAATCATAAGTGATTCACCATCAACATGAATTAAAAAAATGTTAGGTAAAGCAAAACTTTAATAATATTTTTGACTATCAAGTTATGGTTGTTTGTAAATCATAACAATCAATGCTAATGAGGGTTGTGTGAAATTGAAATGGTCTTAATTAAAAATTCCTGTAAGTTTAAATTGGTAAAAATTCTTTCTTGGGAGTAACTTCACAATATGTACAAACTATCTAAAAATATCATATTTCGCAAAGTAATGCCACATGTAGGACTCTAAGGAGCCATTCAACTATG
>NW_023185420.1:0-1249 GCF_002007445.2 Ailuropoda melanoleuca | reverse complement strand
GCATCCTTTCCTGATTAAAACCCTTCAGAGTATAGGAATAGAGGGTACATTTCTCAATCTCATAAAAGCCACCTATGAAAAGCCTACAGCAAATATCATTCTCAATGGGGAAAAGCTGAAAGCCTCTCCCTTAAGATCAGGAACACAACAAGGATGCCCACTCTTGCCACTATTGTTCAACATAGTATTAGAAGTCCTTGCAACAGCAATCAGACAACAAGAAGGGATAAAATGTATCCAAATTGGCAAAGAAGAAGTCAAAATGTCTCTTCGCAGATGACATGATACTCTATATAGAAAACCCAAAAGAATCCATTCCCAAACTATTAGAAGTTATAGAGCAATTCAGTAATGTGGCGGGATACAAAATCAATGCCCAGAAATCAGTTGCATTTCTATACACGAATAATGAGACGGAAGAAAGAGAAATTAGGGAATCCATCCCATTTACAATAGCACCAAAAACCATACATTACCTTGGAATTAACTTAACCAGAGACAGAAAGGATCTATATTCTAGAAACTACAAATCACTCTTGAAAGACATTGAGGAAGACAGAAAAAGATGGAAAATATTCCATGCTTATGGATTGGAAGAATTAACATAGTTAAAATGTCCATACTACCCAGAGCAATCTACACTTTCAATGCTATCCCGATCAAGATACCGAGGACATTTTTCAAAGAACTGGAACAAATAGTCCTTAAATTTGTATGGAACCAGAAAAGGCCCCGAATCTCCAAGGAATTGCTGAAAAGGAAAAACAAAGCTGGGGGCATCACAATGCCGGATTTCGAGCTGTACTACAAAGCTGTGATCACAAAGACAGCATGGTACTGGCACAAAAACAGACACATCGACCAATGGAACAGAATAGAGAACCCAGAAATGGACCCTCGGCTCTTTGGGCAACTAATCTTTGATAAAGCAGGAAAAAACATCCGGTGGAAAAAAGACAGTCTCTTCAATAAATGGTGCTGGGAAAATTGGACAGCTACATGCAAAAGAATGAAACTTGACCACNAGTATGAAACTTGACCACTCTCTCACACCATACACAAAAATAAACTCCAAATGGATGAAAGACCTCGATGTGAAACAGGAATCCATCAAAATCCTAGAGGAGAACATAGGCAGCAACCTCTAAGACATCAGCCAAAGGAACATTTTTCATGACACATCTCCACAGGCAAGAGAAACAAAAGATAAAATGAACTTGTGGGACTTCATCAAGATAAAAAGCTTCTG
>NW_023185419.1:406-730 GCF_002007445.2 Ailuropoda melanoleuca | reverse complement strand
AGGTGCTTTGGTACCATGAGTGAAACACGACGAACACAGCACTGAAAAGACAATTCGGCCAAAACCCGCTTTCAACGAAATGTTTGCTCAATGGGGAAATCCTGTCCAAACTGCCGGCGGCAATGGAACAAAAAGGCTCAAAACACGTCCGTCATAAACAACACCGTACAGGGACCGTCTTAGCACTATCATCACCCTTCTTGAATAGGGAAACATGAGGGAAAGTGGTCGCGGAAGCCTGACGATAGTGCCCCATTGTGGTCTCTGAGACACCACACAGTCCAGGGAAATATCAACGATCATCATCTCTCGTGAGTAAGGGAG
>NW_023185419.1:210-361 GCF_002007445.2 Ailuropoda melanoleuca | reverse complement strand
GACTCAGCGCCCTTCTCATTGTTAATAAAGCAGAGCGTCCAGGAAAACACATCCAGCGAACTGCAGCCTTTTCACTGGGGACCCCGATTCCACATTGGATGTAGGGGTCTGGGGAGGTTCGAGCCCTTAGAACCAAAAAGCAAAGTGTGAG
>NW_023185419.1:0-191 GCF_002007445.2 Ailuropoda melanoleuca | reverse complement strand
GAATCAAGGTGTTTTGGTACCGTGAATGAAACACGACGAACACAGCCCTGAGAAAGACAATTCGGCCAAACCCCGCTTCCAACGAAAAGGTTGCTCCCTGGGGAAATCCTGTCAAAACAGCGGCGGCAATGGAACGAAAAGGCCCAAACCACGTCCGTCAGAAACAACACCGTACAGGGACCGTCTTAGCA
>NW_023185418.1:0-3520 GCF_002007445.2 Ailuropoda melanoleuca | reverse complement strand
TTTTTTTTAATTTGATAAGACTTGTTTTATGGCTCATTAACTGATCTATCCTGGAGAATGTTCCATATGAATTTGAGAGAAATGTGTACTCTGTTGCTTTTGGATAGAATATGTCTGTTAAGTCCATCTGTTCTAACATGTCATTTAAGGCTGATGTTTTCTTGATCATTTTCTTTCTGGATGATCTAGCCATTGATGTAAGTGGGGTATTAAGGTCTCCTACTTTTATTGTATTGCTGCCTATTTCTCTCTTTAGATATTTGCTTTCTGTATTTTGGTGCTCCTATGTTTGGTACATAAATACTTACAAATGTTATATTTTCTTGTTGGATTAACTCCTGTATCATTATGTATGACCCTTTTTGTCTCTTATTAGTCTTTGTTTTGAAGTCTATTTTGTCTGATACCAAAGTATAGCTGCACCACATTTCTTTTGGTTTTCATTTGTGTGAGATAACTTTTTCCATCCCTTCACTTTCAGTTTGTATATGTCTTATGTCTGAAGTGAGTCACTTATAGGCAGCATATAGATGAGTTTTGGTTTTTATTCATTCAGCCACTCTATGTATTTGATTAGAAAATTTAGTCAATTTACATTTAAAGTAGTTATTGATAAATGTATACTTACTGCCATTTCGTGAATTGTTTTCTGGCTGTTTTATAGTTCCTNATTTCGTGAATTGTTTTCTGGCTGTTTTATAGTTCCTCTGTTTCATTGTTCTTCTCTTGCTCTCCTCCTTTGTGATTTGATGATTTCTTTAAGTGGTATACTTAGATTACTTTCTCATTGTCTTTTGTGTATCTACTATAGGTTTCTGCTTTGTGGTTACCATGAGGCTTACATATAACAACTTAATAACAGTCTGTTTTAAGTTGATATTAACTTAAATTTGAACACCGTCTAAAATCCTACAATTTTAACCCTCCCCCCAAGTTTTACATTTCTGATGTCACATTTTATATATTTTTCTCTTGTGTACCCCTTAACTAGTTGTTGTAGTTAATGTTATTTTTACTACTTTCATTTTGTAACCTTCACAGTAGCTTTTAAGTGATTAATCCACTACCTCTACTGTATATTTGCCTCCACTAGTGAGATTTATACTTTCATATGATTTTTCATTACAAATCAGTGCCCTTTTTTCCTGCTTAAGGAAGTCCTTTAGCATTTATTGTAAGGCTGTATTAGTCGTGGTAAACTCTTTTAATTTTTGCTTTTCTGGAAAATTCTTTATCTGTCCTTCAATTCTGAATGATAGGGTAGCTGTGCAGAATATTCTTGGTTGAATTTTTTTTTCTTTCATCATTTTGCCTGTATTGTGCCACTCACTTCTGGCCTCCAAAGTTTCTGCTGAAAACTCTGCTGATGGTCTTGTGGGGGTTCCCTTGCATGTCACATTTTTTTTTTTCTCTTGTTTAAGGTTATATCCTTGTCTTTGTTTAAGATTATCTCCCAAGATTATCTCCTTGTGTTATAATGTGTAGATCCCATATTTTGATGGTAGTAGTGTCAAACACTTTTGGCCTCATGAATTCTGTAGGTCGAAAATTCAGGCAATAAAAGCAGGGATGAAGCATAGCAGCATGGCATCATTCTCTGCTGCATGATGCCTGGGGCCTCTGCTGGAAAGATTCAAATGTTGGATAGAATAACTCAGCAATTGGAAGCTGGAATCATCGTTTTTCACTCATGNGGCATCATTCTCTGCTGCATGATGCCTGGGGCCTCTGCTGGAAAGATTCAAATGTTGGATAGAATAACTCAGCAATTGGAAGCTGGAATCATCATTTTTCATTCATGTTTCTGATACGNTTAAGATTTTATTTATTTGACAGAGATAGAGACAGCCAGTGAGAGAGGGAACACAAGCAGGGGGAGTGGGAGAGGAAGAAGCAGGCTCATAGCGGAGGAGCCTGATGTGGGGCTTGATCCCATAACGCCGGGATCACGCCCTGAGCCGAAGGCAGACGCTTAACCGCTGTGCCACCCAGGCGCCCCTTCACTCATGTTTCTGATACANCATCATTTTTCATTCATGTTTCTGATACGTGCATTAAGATGACTCCAAGATTAAGAGTGCCAACTAGAGCACCTGCACATGGACATTTTTGTCACTTGCCTTCTTCACAGCATGGTGATGTCAAGGTAGGCAAATTTCTCAAATGAAGTCTCAGAGCTTCAATTTCGAGTATTCCAACAATCAAGGCAGAAGGTGCATCACCTTTTATGATCAAGTCTTGGAAGTCATGTAGCATTATTTTCACTAGACTCTGTGGCTTGAAATAGTCACAAGCCCATTCTGTTCAAAAGGAAGTGTCACAGACCCTGCCTCTTGAAGTGAGTCATGTCAAATAACTTGGGAATCATGTTTTAAGCCACCACAAATTGGAGTGCCTAATTGAGTACCAACTCTTGGTTTCATCTCAAGTAATGATTTCATGGGTCCTGGAATTGAGCTCTGTGCTCAGTGGGGATTCTGCTTGAAGATTCTCTCCCTTTGCCCCTCATCTTCCTCATATAAATAAATAAATATTTAAAAAATAGAACAAACCACCACAAATGGTTACTGTTATTATCTTCATTTTATAGTTCAGGAAATTTGGGCCCAGAAAGATGTGGAATTTTTCCAAAAACACATTCTTCATAAGAGGNACTGTTATTATCTTCATTTTATAGTTCAGGAAATTTGGGCCCAAAAGATGTGGAATTTTTCCAAAAACACATTCTTCGTAAGAGTCAAAGCCAGGATGTAAATCCAGGCAATGTGACTCCAGAGGCCATATTTAAAACCACTGTATTACTTTGTTTTATTCCCAATGTGCAATATAGAAGGTGTGTTTGAGTGTGCTAGACCTTAAAAAGGAAAATTCACTTCCATTTAAAATTGTTCATTTATTCAATACACATTTTGTAGTGCCAACAAGAGCCAACACTGGCCAGGGTACTAAGGATACAATAGTGAACAAAAGGGACATAGTCTGTCTTACTGCAGCATAAAATCTAGTTTCTCATTGTCTTTCTCAGTGCTTTTATTTGTTAGTTCTTGCAATAGACACTTCTCATTTTTTAATGTGAATATTTATTACTCTGGGTTTACTCTATGTGGCTATGGTGGGTTAATTGCAGTGATGGCTTCTATTTTTGTCTTCCTATATTTAAGGACTTTTTTTTTTTTTGTAGTGCCTCTTAATGCGTTTCTGGACTTGGCTATACGACTTCCTTTGGCTTGTAGGGGAGTAGGAAAAACGATAGAAGTTGAGCCTTGAAAAATACTTGTGTAATAACATTTGCCCTCCTGCATTTCTTTCGAAGTGGTTAAAACCAGAGCACTTATGGTTGATAAGAGAAACATAGACCAGTTACCTCTGTTGCCCCCAGCAACAGATAGCCAGTTACAAGACATGTGAGTAAGGCTGTCAAAGACCAGTAGCCCATAGCTGACTGCAGATGTATGGACAAGACTAGTCGACTAACCCAAGCCCAAATATCTGCCCTGTGGAATCATGAGCTAAATAAATG
>NW_023185417.1:1041-1171 GCF_002007445.2 Ailuropoda melanoleuca | reverse complement strand
TTCTCTTCTTATCCCTGGTACCTGGCTCTCAGTTGCTGTGCAGCTGCACTCAAGAAGTCATGAAATAGATCTGGTTCCAAGATGGCGGAGGAGCAGGAGACTTAAAGTTCATCTGGTCCCAGGAATTCAG
>NW_023185417.1:393-844 GCF_002007445.2 Ailuropoda melanoleuca | reverse complement strand
CATCCTGAACACCCACAAAATCAGCCTGAGATGCAGGAAGATACCTCTGGATCTCTACAAACGAACATCTCCAACGCTGAATATTGAGGTACGAAGTGGGGAGCTGTGAATCTGCGCACAGATATCGGAAGATAAACGGAAGGGGGAGGGAGCCTCCGCACTCGGGCGCCGGGAAGCAGCAGCCACTTGCATTGGGGAGCGGGTCAGACTCACGGACCAGCACCAGCAAGGGAGCAGACTGAGACCGTGAGCCTGGGAACGTGCATGCGACTAGACTGAAAACTGGAGCTCCAGAGTGCTCACTGGGACCGGACTGATACAGGGAGCTCAGGAGCGTGTGCGCGACCAGACTGAAAACTGGCGCTCTGGAGTGCGCGAACCACACTGAAACAGGGAGCTCAGGAGCACGCGCGGGAACCAGGGACGGCTGGCGGTGTTAAAAGCACAAAGG
>NW_023185417.1:0-215 GCF_002007445.2 Ailuropoda melanoleuca | reverse complement strand
GGCCACTGCTGCTCTGACTCTCAGAAGAGTCACAGAAAACCGCCAGGGAAAGCTGCCAGAGAACAAAAGCCCGGATATACCAGCTTACATTGTGCCCATCCCCATCCCCCCTTGCAGGGGACAGGGCAACTCTACCCAAATAGGGTTGCTTGAATATCAGCGCGGCAGGCCCCTCCCCCAGAAGGCAGGCTGAAAAATCAAGAAGCCCACATCCC
>NW_023185416.1:0-3141 GCF_002007445.2 Ailuropoda melanoleuca | reverse complement strand
GCAGGCTCATAGCGGAGGAGCCTGATGTGGGGCTCGATCCCAGAACGCTGGGATCACGCCCTGAGCCGAAGCAGATGCTTAACCGCTGTGCCACCCAGGCTCCCCTAAAAGGTATTATTTAACACGTAAACAGTGCCATCTTCTGGCAGTTGAAACAATTTGTGTATTAACATAAAATGCTGTATGGATTACACTGTCGTTTTCTTGACAAGTTATATGTACAGTTTATTGAATAAAAACCCTTAATCATGGGGCACCAGGCTAGCTTAGTCAGTTAAGGGTCCAACAGTTGGTTCTGGCTTAGATCATGATCTCAGGGTCCTGGGATTGAGCGCCGTGTGGGGCTCCTCACCCAGCGCAGAGTCTGCTTGAGAGTCTCTCTCCCTTTCCCTCTGCCCTTCCCACTTATGATCTCTCTCTCTCTCTCAAATAAATAAATAAATCTTTAAAAAAACCTTAATCTAAAATCAGTTTTTTAAAAATAGCCTTTAAAAACAAGGGCATTAATTAAGATGCAGTCTTCAAACTGATAAAATTTAAAAAGAGACTAAGTCAGGGACTCTAGATTCTACTAGTAAATCTTCTAACTAGATATTGAATCTTAGACCGACCATATATCCACTCAGGACTTCAGTTTCCTCAACTATAAGATTATTCTACTAAGTCATTAAGTAAGTTACTTGTCTCTAAAACCGTTTGATTCTAGCTTTAGAAATTTTCCTTTCTGGTTTTAGCATCCTACTACTGATTATATACCTGTTTATGGCACACTTTTTCATAGTTATCTCTCTTATTGATATGGGTTTGTTTGGTTATGCTGTTTGAATTTTCTTCAGAAATAAGTCTTAATTTATACTTCTCACTGTCCAAATAGCCTTCCCCCAAACATTAGAAAAGACTTCACTGAATTGTAAGTAAAACTAAACTCAAGTAACTGAAAACAAGTTTCCATTTATTTATTTATTTTTAAAGATTTGATTTATTTATCAGAGACAGAGAGGGCACGCACACAAGCAGGGGGAGCTGGAGAGGGAGAAGCAGGCTCCCCACTGAGCAGGGAGCCCCATGCGGAACTTGATCCCAGGACCCCAGGATCATGACCGGATCAGAAGGCAAACACTTAACTGACTGAAGCACCCAGGCTTCCCTGAAAACAAGTTTTTAAAAAACATTATGTAAAGATAAGATGGTTTAGATAAGATAGGTCAATGTCAAACCAAGCAGTTAAAATTTATAGGAAAGACATCTCTCCAAAGCTTCTGGAACCCTACGTGTTTATGTGATAAATAAGAAACAGAATAGGCTCAGAGTTTGGGGAGTTCTTCCTAACATCCCCATAGATTTTACCAACACTAGCCTGTATTGCAGCCTTGCCACCTTGGATTTATCTGTACTACCAGTACATTCTTTTCCCTTTAAGTAATCAACTCAATTCTTGCCTCAAAATTTCTTGCTCTCATATATGTATGTGTATACACACACACACACACACACACACCCCTTCTCATTCAAACTCTTTGGCATCCATCTAATTCAGGTTCTCAACCCCATAGGCCTGCATTACTAAAATATTCATTATGGTCTAATGCTTTTCTAAAAGTAATGTAAGGATCATTTGGGATGCTGGTTAAAACATGTCATCTCTTAGACCTCATAAAGTAGGCCAGCGCTGTCCAACAGAAACCTCACATGAGTCACATATGCAATTTTAAATGTTCTTGTAGTCAGATTAAAAAACTAATTTGAGACAAGTGAAATGAATCTAATACATGTGAAAATATCATTTCAATATGTAATCAATTGAAAAAATATCACTGTGTTACTTTACATTCTTTTTTTTATACTAAATCTTTGAAATCTGGTTTTTTTATACTTGTAGCATATCTCAATTCAGACAGACACATTTCAAGTGCCTAAGAACCACCTGTGGCTAGTAGCTATGGTACTGGACTAAATTAGATTTGGAGAAGGGAGAATAAAAGTCAGGAATCTACATAGAAAAACACCCAAGTGATTCTTTCACACTCTCAAGTTTGAGAACCACCACTCTAGACTGTCCTATACACAATCCATTCTACAACCACTATTGAATTTATACTTGAAAAAAATGCCCCTTCAATTATGTCAAGTCTAAGAGCCTAGAAATCCCTGGTATGTCCAACTTAATTCAGATGGATATTCAAAGCTCCCAAAATATGTCCTCGTCCATCCAATCTGCTCTTCAATTTGAAAATGTCTTGAGTTCTTCCATGAAATTTTCCTAGGTAAATATTTGAAAGATCTTTCTTTCAATAACTATTAATGGACTACCCACTAAGTGTCATCACCGATCCTCCGTGGCAACAGGGAAGATATAACACAAATCATTACATAATTACTACAATGTCATTGTTTTCATTGTAAGAATGAAAACAATGCTCTGAAATAGTGCTCTGAGATGCTATGAGAATGCATACCGGCAGGATCTTTCAGTCTGAGAGGTTAAAGAAAATTTCTAGAATACAGTTACGTTTAAGTAAAAAAAAATATAAATATAATTAGAAATTTGAACAGATAGAAATTTCTAGGCAGAGAAAAGCACATTATGAAAAGCCCTAAAGCGGAAAAGTTACTAAAGGAACAGGCAGATTAGGAAAGTAATTTGAAAGGGGGCCACACAGTTAAGCAGAAGCCAGATAAAGCCAATTTATGAGACTTCAATTTTTCTTTTTTTTTTAAGTATGCATATTTAAACAAAACTAGATCAAAAACTCCTTAAAAAACTATAGACCTGGTCTTCTAAACTTTTTTTTTTTAAGATTTTATTTATTTATTTGACAGAGAGACAGCCAGCGAGAGAGGGAACACAAGCAGGGGGAGTGGGAGAGGAAGAAGCAGGCTCATAGCGGAAGAGCCTGACGTGGGGCTCGATCCCATAACGCCGGGATCACGCCCTGAGCCGAAGGCAGACNTGACGTGGGGCTCGATCCCATAACGCCGGGATCACGCCCTGAGCCGAAGGCAGACGCTCAACCGCTGTGCCACCCAGGCGCCCCTGGTCTTCTAAACTTAATTATTTCTTACATCTCAGAGAGCACAAAAACTTCCAAGAAATGGAAGTATGAGAAGGCCTATGGAAGAACTATCTGGCAAAGGCAAATG
>NW_023185415.1:5513-15226 GCF_002007445.2 Ailuropoda melanoleuca | reverse complement strand
CATCCTGCTCAAGAATGACTTGATAAACCAGGAAATCAAAAATCAATTTAAACAATTTATAGAGACCAACGTGAATGAAAACACAATGATCCAAAATTTGGGATACTGCAAAAGCAATCCTAAGGAGGAAATACATAGCCATCCAACCTCACTCAAAGGAATAGAAAAATCTAAAATGCAGTTTTTATATTCCACCTCAAAACGCTGGAACAGCAACAGAGGGACAGGCTTAACCCACTCACGAGGAATCAGTTGACCAAAATTAGAGAACAAATCAATGAATTAGAAAACAGAAGTACAGTAGAGAAAATCGNCAAATCAATGAATTAGAAAACAGAAGTACAGTAGAGAAAATCGACAGGACTAGAAGCTGGTTCTTTGAGAGAATCCATAAAATTGACAGACCACTGGCAAGACTTATCCAAAAGAAAAGAGAAAGGACTGAAATTAGTAAAATTTTGAATGATAAAGGAGAGGACACAACCAACACCATTGAAATTGGAAGGATTATTAGAAATTTTTATCAACAGCTATATGCCGAAATACTAAGCAATCTGGAAGAGATGGAGGCCTTCCTGGAAACCTATAAACTACCAAGACTGAAACAGGAAGAAATAGATTTATTAAACAGGCCAATTAACTATGAAGAAATTGAGTCAGTGATAAACAACCTTCCAAATATCAAAACTCCAGGACCGGACGGTTTTCCTGGGGAATTCTACCAAAAATTCAAGGAAGAAATAATACCTATTCTCCTAAAGCTATTTCAAAAAAAAGAAAAAGAAGGAAACCTAGCAAACTCTTTCTATGAGGCCAATATTACCTTGATCCACAAACCAGGCAAAGACCTCCTCCAAAAGGAGAATTTCAGACCAATTTCCCTAATGAATATGGATGCCAAAATCCTCAACAAGACCCTGGCTAATGGAATCCAACAGTACATTAAAAGGATTATCCATCATGACCAATTGGGATTCATTCCTGGGATGCAAGCATGGTTCAACACTCGCAATCAAACAGTGTGATACATCATATCAACAAGTAAAGACTCAGGATCCATATGATCCTCTCAATTGATGCAGAAAAATCATTTGACAAATACAGGAACCTTTCCTGATTAAAACCTTTCAGAGTGTAGGAATAGTGATACATTTCTCAATCTCATAAAAGCCATCTATGAAAAGCCTACTGCAAATATTATTCTCAATGTGGAAAAGCTGGAAGCCTTTCCCTTAAGATCAGGAACACAACAAGGATGCCCACCCTCGCCATTATTATTCAACATAGTACTAGAAGTCCTTGCAACAGCAATCAGACGACAAAAAGTGATCAAATGTATCCAAATCGGCAAAGAAGTCAAAATGTCTCTCTTCGCAGATGACATGATACTCTATATGGAAAACCCAAAGGAATCCACTCCCAAACTATTAGAAGTTATAGAACAATTCAGTAAGGTGGCAGGATACAAAATCAATGCCCAGAAATCAGTTGCGTTTCTATACAAGAATAACGAGACTGAAGAAAGAGAAATTAGGGAATCCATCCCATTTACAATAGGACCAAAAACCATGCGTTACCATGGAATTAAATTAAGCAGAGATGTAAAGGACCTATATTCTAGAAAATATAAATCACTCTTGAAAGACATTGAGGAAGACATAAAAAGATGGAAAAATATTCCATGCTCATGGATTGGAAGAATTAACATAGTTAAAATATCCATGCTACCCAGAGCAGTCTACACTTTCAATGCTATCCTGATCAAAACACCGAGGACATTTTTCAAGGAACTGGAACAAATAGTCCTTAAATTTGTATGGAACTAGAAAAGGTCCTGAATCTGTTAGGAACTGTTGAAAAGGAAAAACAAACCTGGGGGCATCACAATGCCGGATTTCAAGCTGTACTACAAAGCTGTGATCACAAAGACAGCATGGTAGTGGCACAAAAACAGACACATAGACCAATGGAATATAACAGAGAACCCAGAAAGAGATGAATTTTTTTTCCCTAGGAAAAAATAGACCATGGTATTAGGAACTACTCCTCAAAAAGCGTATGATGCTTTAGCGTCACAAGAACTACTAAAAAGTCTTCAGAGACCATAGTTCCATAGGTTTCCTTCATACATATAGGTTGTGAAAACAATGAAAAACCATAGAAAATTCAAATTCTTATACAAAGAAATATAACATTGTTACATACACTTGATACATAAAATACAGAAAAAGGAAAACTGCAGAATATTATGAAATACTGATATAAATGTTCTAAATAAAATGAAAAGGTGAGATTCCATTATCAGATTAATATGGTCAGACACTGTGACCATAGTGATCTATTGCAGATATAGAGTGGGATTCCATATTATAAATGTTCTAAGATAAGATATCCTGTTAATAAATCACCATGAAAATAGCATGATCTCACTAGACCTTGAAAGATCCTTTGACTAAATTGAAATCAAAGACCTAATAGAAACCACATAAAATAGAAACAGAAACAGACACTCATCCCATGATAACACACTATCTCCCACACACATAGAACTCATTCCCACAGTCAAGAAATTAGCTAACGGGGTGGCTGGATGGAGGACATTTCTACAAGTTCAGAAACAGGGATATACGACCTAAATGTTATTATTCAACATCTTTCTGCAAGTGTTAGACAATGCAAGCAAACAAGAAAAAATACTGGTTAGATCTCAGCATTGATAGTAATAGACATGGAGTTATTTCAGAAGATCCAAATATATGATTCAGCCATAGATACTCAGGACTCATGTCGCAGTGGCAGAAGAAATTACCCCAATGTGCAAAAAGAACAGATATTCCTATTGAAGGCTAAAAAGAAGATTACATAGGTCTGAAAACTTCTGGCAACAGGTAAATGACGTAGGAGGGAGAGTGCTCAGAAGCCAGGAGTGAGATCAGCAGAGTGAGCCTGCCATCCCAGTCCGTTAACCTCAGTGCAAAGAGAATCTGTCCCAATGTGATGGGGGAGATGAACTTTCTGTGTCTTGTGAGATCCATTGCCTAGGAAGGGGCTGCAGTGTGTGTCTTTGAGGACAGACAGAATGAGGGGCCCTCACTCCTCGGTGGTTCCACTGCATGGACCTGGACCCATGGTGGCAGCTGCAGGAACAGCAGAAGCAAGAAGCCTGAGTGGCTGCTGGGACCTCAGACTCCCAGAAGATGAGAAAGGGATTTTGGTCTCAGTTCTGAAGGGCCTGGGATTCTGTGTGGGCCTTGAAATGCTGTCACAGGAGGGACAGGGAGGAATGGCCTCCTCTTCAGACCTCAGCCCAGTGATGGTCTAGGAGCCAGAGCTGCCAGACATGGAACCAGAAAATGGATCAGGGCCCCCAGGAGGTGTAATCATCAAAATAGTTGAAGATTTGTTTTCCATTCATGGCAGCTGTTGGTAGCAGGACACATTTTGGACAGTCCCAACATGTCCTGACTCAGAGCTGGATTCTTTGTCCCTGTTTCTGCCCTGACCTGTCATGGACTCTGCCTCAGGTAGCTGCCCCTGGCACTTGGGAATTTGTGCTCAATTTGAGGTACTCACACAATAAATTGCTCCCAGGGACCGGTTTCAAAGAGAAATTTAAGAGAATGTGAAAAGACTTTGCAGACAAACAACACTGAGGTTGGTCTCAGTTTCAGTTTATGTCAAACAAAGTAGCAGATGACTTAGCCAGAGTCGAGATGCACAGGCAGCCCCATTAATGTTGGGGCAGCCAGTTTTTGTCTCACTTCCCCACACGGCTAGAGCTCTGTGTGAANCTGGAGCACTGTGTGAGCACCCTGACTAACATCAACAGACTGGCAGTAATAATCAGCCTCATCCTCAGCCTGGAGCCCAGTGATGGTCAGCGAGCCTGAGTTGCCAGACTTGGAGCCAGAAAATCGGTCAGGGACACCTGAGGGTCTCTTGTCATTACCATAGATGAGGAGTTTAGGGGACTTTCCTGGCAGCTGTTGGTACCAGCTCACAGCAACAATTCCGATGCTGAAGCCACTCCCAGTGCAGGAGATGGTGACCCTCTGGCCCAGGGACCCAGACACTGAGGGTGGCTGAGTCAGCACAGCCTGGGCCCAGGACCCTACAAGGGGGAGAGACACAGAGAGGGTGAGGCTGGGGTCTAGAGACAAAAGGAGGTATCAGGTCCCACTTAACCTCCCAGGACCCCTTCCCCTCTCCCTGCATCAAGTCACCTGTGCAGTGAGCGAGGAGGGCGAGGAGGAGAGGGGACCAGCCCATGGTAGAGGTCATCATAGATCTTGCAGTCTGTGGCCCCACAGCTGAACAGAGCCTCCCCTAATCTCTCCCTTCCCCTCTTCATCCTCTGAGAGAGGGAGGGACCAAACATGCAAATGAGACCCCAGCTCCCTGAACCCTCACTGACTGGGTAAGGTCCCTCTGAAGATGTCAGGGGTGTGGGAAGGGGAGGGGTTGTGTGGGGCCCGGGGGTGGGGAGGTCACAGCTGTGGGCCCTGAAAAGAGGGCATGGGCAGCCCCAGGTGGCAGGTCCCTGCTCTGGTTAACCCTTGACCCTCAGAATCAGGTGACTGGCACCCCCTGGTGTCCAGGCCGAGACACAGCATTGTGTGACATGGAGACACAATGGACACATCAGAGAGAACTCCTACCTCCCTACTGCACTGTCCACTGTCACCTTCCTTCGGGCAAGGCCATGTTTCCCTTATGTGGCCTCCTATCACCTCAGGACACATTTTTCCTCTACTCAGCTCCACGTAGTGTGTTTGTCCATAACTCCTTGCTGTTTAAGGGGCAGGACTGAGGTGGTAACTCTTGTAGGACCACATAGATGAGGATCCGGTCCAGAGCACTGATGGGTCCATGTTGAGACATGGCCAGTTCTGTGTAGGAGGCTTATTCTCAGGGTTCCGGAGTTCTCTTTTCCCAGATATTCCCTCAGCACTGAGGAGAGAGGGAGCACTTCTCTTCAGGTTGTGGGTAGACACCCTCACGTGCATTCCTGGAAGGTTACACACTGTGGGCAGTGATTCCCTCCTAGGATTGGACCTCGGAACTCAAAGTTCAAACCTCCATGAAATTCTAGAAGGAGTGACAACAGATGATCTGACAGGGACCTAGTTTCAGAGATTATACGTTAGTCACCAATTAGACAACTGTTAAATTAAAATGAATGTGTGTGATTTTATACAAAATTCAGCTCAGTAAGAATGATTTGGACTCAACAATAATGTCAATGAGGAGGTGCAGGTACAGTCACTAGATCCGTGCTTATTACAGAGAGAATGTGGATGGAAGTAGTAGCTGAAAACCTGGATGAAAAAAATAATGGGGGAGAAATGCCTTCTCGTTTGTGGTTGAATAGGGCTCTACAAACTTGTTTCTAAGTCACTTGATTTATTATTGTTTTTGTTTTATTGTTGTTAATTATTATTAGTCATAGTAGTATTAGTAGTATTGCTTTTTTTATAATAATTTTTTATTATGTTATGCTAGTCACCATACACTGCATCCTTAGTTTTTGATGTAATGTTACACGATTCATTATTTGTGTATATTTCTATAATCATGAGTTTTGTATTTAGAAGTCCTGGTCCTACAAGTAGATATAGGAAAGTTCAACATGGTGCCCAGGGGAGCCACATGAGGAATTTGTTCCTAGGAACCTCAGAGCCATCTCAGTGATGGAATTACTAAATTCAGAGCTTCCTGGATGGACTGATTGGGGGTCAGACTCATCTCAGTGGTAGGCACAGTTATAGTTCCTGTGACTTGTTTCCAGCATCTTCAGGGTAGTGAAATTTTCCTTTCAGCCACCCATGACTAGAGCCCTTAATTCCTATTACCCAAGGCAAAATTTACCCAGAAATTTCTTACAAAGATCCAACATTGGATTGCTGGCAAGGTGGAGATAAGGGGGACTGTGTCCCTGAGGTCACATTCCCTATGCACCTTTGTTGGGACAGACATTTCAGCAGAGGTCCAGCCTGGCTGGAAGTGTCGTTGGTGTGACTGATGGAGTGACAGCCCAGCACTGAGAACAGAGGAGGTTTGTGTCACTTGTACCCACGGGCCTTGAGCTCTGTGTGAGCCATACTGAGATTGCTGTCCCAGATTCAATGTCCTGATCAGACTCAAGCACTGACTTGAGCCCAGATGTAGTTTGGGGCTGAGTTGCCCACAGGGACAGAGATTCCCCCTGGGTTCCTGGGCATCGGTCTCATTCCAGGAAAGCATGTGTTCAGGCACATTCTGGCTTCCCTGGTGACAGGACCCCAGTCATGCTCATATTTCTGGCATTTCCTGCTATTGGATATGCCCCCTCCTGGACATTGTGACACTGGGATGGGTGAGCCCATGTTGATCCTAACTTCTGGAGGGACAGAGAAGAGGGGCGTGTGTGTGTGTGTGCGTGTGTGTGACCAAAATGACATCAAGTGGGCTCTACCCTTCTAGTGTCTTCTCTACAACCTGATGGTAATTCTCCATGAAATACATCCATGAAGCTCATTCTCTCTCTCACTTTTTTTAAGATTTATTTATTTATTTGACACACAGAGAGAAAGACAACAAGAGAGGGAACACAAGGAGGGGGAGTGGGAGAGGAAGAGGCAGGCTCCCAGTGGACGAGCCTGATGTGGGACTTGATCCCAGAATGCCAGGATCACACCCTGAGCTGAAGGCAGACGCTTAATGACTGTGCCACCCAGGCACCCCAAAGCTCATTCTCTCTTAAAACCTGGAGGAGCCTCGATGAAAAGGCAAGGGTCTCAAAGATCTCTTCCTGGAGGAGGATCTGTTTCTGGCAGTGGGGACGCACTGGAGAGCAGAACTATTAACAATTCACTGAATTAGAAGTTCAGGTCTTGTTGAGGGACAAGAGGTCTCTGAATATTTCCCCCCTTCACACATAAGACCTGCAGCTGCAGTGTCTTCATGTCTCAGGAAAGACAGGACAGGAGGTGAGCACACAGCCTCCTCTTTCCTGACCCCACTCCCCACTGTGCTCCACAGTCCTCTGTGTCCCCAGGTATCTACGAGGGTTGAACAGAATATAGCATTGACTTTTACTTCTGGGAAAGGGATAAAGCCTATGACTTCAGAAACCAGAGGAAAATGTTTCCATGGTGGATCTACTGCTTAGATAGTTCTAAGGAAACAGATTTGGGGGCATAGGAAAAATGATTATATATTTTGAAATCTGCAGGTGTCTCTGCCTTCATGGATTCTGTCAATCCTCATCATGGACAGGGGACCAATTAATTGTGAGGGAGGAGCAAAAATGAATAGATTCAATGTGCAAATACTGAAAGGTAGGATACACACATCACTTTTTAAAAACATATAATTTTTTCTTTCATATTAAAGAGACTGATGGGGAATGTTGGGAGCAGAAACCCAGAGCCTGGGGTTGACAGCAGGAAGGAGAATATGAGGGATGGCATGTAGCTCTATTTTCTGGTCATTCTCCTCCCTAGAGATGGAACATTGAGACAGGAAACTGAAGCAAGATCATTTTCAGTGTTCTCTGAAATTCTGTGTGGAGAGAGAATTCAGACCTCAAGAATCAGAGGCAGAGCCTGAAGGTCTGAGGCACAGGGGAGCAGAGAGCAGAAGAGGAGAGAGGGTGTGGGGTGTTGTCAGGGAGATTCTGTAGGATCTGGTCCAAGTGCTTGTGTAGCTGGTTCAGAGAGTAGAGTCTGTGTCTGTGACCAAGGTTAGTGTCAATATATCAGCTGTGGATACATCAGTAGAGACACAAGGTCACACTTTATGGAATAAGATGGTGAAACTGATTGTGGATAATGTTTGCTGGGCAGCTTGTATTCATTCCCACACCCTGTGGGGATGTACACTTGGGCTTTTACCTGATCCGTCAGTGTGTTCCATAGGTGCCCTATTTTCTCTTTCTTTACATTCAAACATGAATATTTTCCTTGTTCAAGGACAGATCCTTCTGTAGGTGACCCCCACCTCCAGCCCAGGCATGTTTCTCCAGGTAAGTTTCTCACTTAAAAAAATGTTCATAGCCATTATCTGTGTGCATAGGGATTTATGTCACTTCCTCTTCTTCTGAGACACTGTGAGTAATGGTAGCTGCTCCCACTGCCATGAGCTGTAGCACAGAAATAGTCAGCCTCATCCTCAGCCTGCAGCCCAGAGATAAGGAGAAGCCCTGCATTGGCCAAGGCATCTTTGGATCCAGAGGAGCGGCTGGCATTCCTGGAGTCCTGGTGCTTATCTGAGTTTGAGTAGAACTTCAGCAGATACTGGGGAGGGCTCCCTGTAGTAGTTTCTAATAGTTTCTGTGAATATATATTTCAAATGAAATTAAGAATTAAATCAGTAGGTGTTGCTTAAAGCAAATTACCATCTGAAATGTGGGTCTCATCCAATCAATCAAAGGCCTTGATGGAGAAAAAACTGACCTCACCCAGAAAGAAGGACTTCTGGGATCACACTACTTTCAGAACCAAGCTACATCTACTCTTCATCCCCTGAATCTGTGGCCTGCTGGCCCACACTAATGATTTTGGACTGCTACAATCATGGCTAACAGTTCCTTAAAATAACCATCTCAGATGGATTGATAGATAGGCAGACAGATACACATCTATATCAACATACACAGGTGCAAATATGTATAAATTATGTTAAATATACACATACATACATACATACATATATACATACTATTCGTTTGGTTTCTCGGGAGAACCTTACCTCATACACAGACCTTTATCCAAATCGCAGTCTATTCTTTGCTATTTCCGTCCCCTTGCAGAGTTCTATTCTGTACACATACCATGATCAATGGTAGGGCAAAGGAAATCTGTGCTCTGGGTCCTACAAAGACCTTGAGAAGCCACCTCCATGAGGAAGCAAAGTCTAAGAACACAAGATTTTACACCGGGTTCATGTGTCCACTACATAACCCGACTACCAGCACCCAATTTGTGGTAGGGCATGTTCACACCCTTATTAGGACCCATGCAGCTATGGAAGTACTCCATGATTTTGTGAGAAAAGTCTTGGGATTTTCTATCCAGGATTTACAGATGCAGGTTCCATATCTGAGCCTTGGAAATACAGTCAGAAACCAGGAATCACATGGTGCCCTCTTCTGTTTAGACCTTCTGGGGCATAATTCTCACTGAGCAAGCTGTCATTCATGCAGATGTTCCTTGGGTGCACTGGTCGTCAGAAGACCATCCCCCCAGGGGCCTCCTGCTGGGGACAGCACAGACTCATTGTCCTGTGTTGCTGGCCCAGACCCGGTGCAGCCACAATGTGTGCATCAGTCTTCAGAACCGTGTTTCATCCCCCTGGTGTGAGCCTCTGCCCAGACTGACACTACCCTGCCGGCCTCGCCTTGATCACACAAACAAAATATGTGTGGCCATGGTTCAGTGTCATGTCCCAAAACACCCTTCTTCAGACAGGTCAGGACAGGTCACCTGATTACCCCCCTTTCTTTATCCCTTTCTTCTCCTACTGATCTTCCTAATTCTTATGTTCCATAGATGAGAGAAACCATATGATAATTGTCTTTCTCTGCTTGACTTATTTCACTTAGCATTATCTCCTCCAGTGCCGCCCATGTTGCAGCAAATGTTGAGAACTCGTTCTTTCTGATAGCTGAGTAATATTCCATTGTATATATGGACCACAGCTTCTTAATCCAGTCATCTGTTGAAGGGCATCTC
>NW_023185415.1:0-3963 GCF_002007445.2 Ailuropoda melanoleuca | reverse complement strand
GAAGGAGGGGCCCTCACTCCTCGGTGGTTCCACTGCATGGACCTGGACCCATGGTGGCAGCTGCAGGAACAGCAGAAGCAAGAAGCCTGAGTGGCTGCTGGGACCTCAGACTCCCAGAAGATGAGAAAGGGATTTTGGTCTCAGTTCTGAAGGGCCTGGGATTCTGTGTGGGCCTTGAAATGCTGTCACAGGAGGGACAGGGAGGAATGGCCTCCTCTTCAGACCTCAGCCCAGTGATGGTCTAGGAGCCAGAGCTGCCAGACATGGAACCAGAAAATGGATCAGGGCCCCCAGGAGGTGTAATCATCAAAATAGTTGAAGATTTGTTTTCCATTCATGGCAGCTGTTGGTAGCAGGACACATTTTGGACAGTCCCAACATGTCCTGACTCAGAGCTGGATTCTTTGTCCCTGTTTCTGCCCTGACCTGTCATGGACTCTGCCTCAGGTAGCTGCCCCTGGCACTTGGGAATTTGTGCTCAATTTGAGGAACTCACACAATAAATTGCTCCCAGGGACCGGTTTCAAGGAGAAATTTAAGAGAATGTGAAAAGACTTTGCAGACAAACAACACTGAGGTGGGTCTCAGATTCAATTTATATCAAACAAAGTAGCAGATGACTTAGCCAGAGTCGAGATGCACAGGCAGCCCCATTAATGTTGGGGCAGCCGGTTTTTGTCTCACTTCCCCACAGGGCTGGAGGACTGTGTGAGCACCCTGACTAAAATCAACAGACTGGCAGTAATAATCAGCCTCATCCTCAGCCTGGAGCCCAGTGATGGTCAGCGAGCCTGAGTTGCCAGACTTGGAGCCAGAAAATCGGTCAGGGACACCTGAGGGTCTCTTGTCATTACCATAGATGAGGAGTTTAGGGGACTTTCCTGGCAGCTGTTGGTACCAGCTCACAGCAACAATTCCGATGCTGAAGCCACTCCCAGTGCAGGAGATGGTGACCCTCTGGCCCAGGGACCCAGACACTGAGGGTGGCTGAGTCAGCACAGCCTGGGCCCAGGACCCTACAAGGGGGAGAGACACAGAGAGGGTGATGCTGGGGTCTAGAGNCAAGAGGAGGTATCAGGTCCCACTTAACCTCCCAGGATCCCTTCCCCTCTCCCTGTATCAAGTCACCTGTGCAGTGAGCGAGGAGGGCGAGGAGGAGAGGGGACCAGGCCATGGCGGAGGTCATCATAGATCTTGCAGTCTGTGGCCCCACAGCTGAACAGAGCCTCCCCTAATCTCTCCCTTCCCCTCTTCATCCTCTGAGAGAGGGAGGGACCAAACATGCAAATGAGACCCCAGCTCCCTGAACCCTCACTGACTGGATCAGGTCCCTCTGAGGATGTCAGGGGTGTGGGAAGGGGAGGGGTTGTGTGGGACCCGGGGGTGGGGAGGTCACAGCTGTGGGCCCTGAAAAGAGGGCATGGGCAGCCCCAGGTGGCAGGTCCCTGCTCTGGTTAACCCTTGACCCTCAGAATCAGGTGACTGGCACCCCCTGGTGTCCAGGCCCAGACACAGCATTGTGTGACATGGAGACACAATGGACCCATCAGAGAGAACTCCTACCTCCCCACTGCACTGTCCACTGTCACCTTCCTTCAGGCCAGGCCATGTTTCCCCTTATGTGGCCTCCTATCACCTCAGGACACATTTTTCCTCTACTCAGGTCCACATAGTGTGTTTGTCCATAACTCCTTGCTGTTCAAGGGGCAGGACTGAGGTGGTGACTCTTGTAGGACCACATAGATGAGGATCCGGTCCAGAGCACTGATGGGTCCGTGTTGAGACATGGCCAGTTCTGTGTAGGAGACTTATTCTTTCCTTTCACTTAATTCTTCTCTGGGTTCCAGAGTTCTCTTTTCCCAGATATTCCCTCAGCACTGAGGAGAGAGGGAGCACTTCTCTTCAGGTTGTGGGTAGACACCCTCATGTGCATTCCTGGAGGGTTACACACTGTGGGCAGTGATTCCCTCCTAGGATCAGACCTCGGAACTCAAAGTGCAAACCTCCATGAAATTCTAGAAGGGGTGACAACAGATGATCTGACAGGGACCTAGTTTCAGAAATTATACGTTAGTCACCAATTAGACAACTGTTAATTTAAAATGAATGTGTGTGATTTTATACAAAATTCAGCTCAGTAAGAATGATTTGGACTCAACAATAATGTCAATGAGAAGTTGCAGGTACAGTCACTAGTAAACCATTCACAGATCCGTGGTTATTACAGAGAGAATGTGGAAGGAAGTGGTAGCTGAAAACCTGGATGAAAAAATAATGGGGGAGAAATGCCTTCTCGTTCGTGGTTGAATAGGGCTCTACAAACTTGTTTCTAAGTCACTTGATTTATTATTGTTTTTGTTTTATTGTTGTCAATTATCATTAGTCATAGTAGTATTAGTAGTATTGCTTTTTTATAATAATTTTTTATTATGTTATGCTAGTCACCATACAGTACATCCTTAGTTTTTGATGTAATGTTCCACCATTCATTATTTGTGTATATTTCTATAATCATGAGTTTTGTATATAGAAGTCCTGGTCCTACGAGTAGATATAGGAAAGTTCAACATGGTGCCCAGGGGAGCCCCATGAGGAATTTGTTCATAGGAACCTCAGAGCTATCTCAGTGATGGACTTACTAAATTCAGAGCTTCCAGGATGGACTGATTGGGGGTCAGACTCATCTCAGTGGTAGGCACAGTTATAGTTCTTGTGTCTTGTTTCCGCATCTTCAGGATAGAGAAATTGTCCTTTCAGCCACCCTTGACTAGAGCCATGAATTCCTATTACCCAAGGCCAATTTGACCCAGAAATGTCTTACAAAGATCCAACATTGGATTGCTGGCAAGGTGGAGATAAGGGGAACTGTGTCTCTGAGGTCACATTCCCTATGCACCTTTGTTGGGACAGACATTTCAGCAGAGGTCCAGCCTGGCTGGAAGTGTCACTGGTGTGACTGATGGAGTGACAGCCCAGCACTGAGAACACAGGAGAGTTGTGTCACTTGTACCCACGGGCCTTGAGCTCTGTGTGAGCCACACTGACATTGCTGTCCCAGAATCAATGTCCTGATCAGACTCAAGCACTGACTTGAGCCCAGATGTAGTTCGGGGCTGAGTTGCCCACAGGGACAGAGATTCCCCCTGGGTTCCTGGGCATCGGCCTCATTCCAGCAGAGCAGGTGTTCAGGCACATTCTGGCTTCCCTGGTGACAGGACACCAGTCACGCTCAAATTTCTGGCATTTCCTGCTATTGGGGATGCCCCCTCCTGGACATTGTGACACTGGGATGGGTGAGCCCAGGTTGACCCTAACTTCTGGATGGACAGAGAGGAGGGGCGTGTGTGTGTGTGTGTGTGACCAAAATGACATCAAGTGGCCTCTACCCTTCTAGGGTCTTCTTTACACCCTGACGGTAATTCTCCATGAAATACATCCATGAAGCTCATTCTCTCTCTCATTTTTTTTAAGATTTTATTTATTTATTTGACAGAGAGAGACAGCCAGCAAGAGAGGGAACACAAGGAGGGGGAGCGGGAGAGGAAGAGGCAGGCTCCCAGTGGACGAGCCTGATGTGGGGCTCGATCCCAGAATACCAGGATCACACCCTGAGCCGAAGGCAGACGCTTAATGACAGAGCCACCCAGGCGCCCCAAAGCTCATTCTCTCTTAAAACCTGGAGGAGCCTCAATGAAAAGGCAAGGGTCTCAAAGATCTCTTCCTGGAGGAGGATCTGTTTCCGGCAGTGGGGATGCACTGGAGAGCAGAACTATTAACAATTCACTGAATTAGATGTTCAGGCCTTGTTGAGGGACAAGAAGTCTGTGAATGTTTCCCCCCTGCACACATAAGACCTGCGGCTGCAGTGTCTTCAGGACTCAGGAACGACAGGACAGGAGGTGAGCACACAGCCTCCTCTTTCCTGACCCCACTCCCCACTGTGCTCCACAGTCCTCTGTGTCC
>NW_023185414.1:0-2894 GCF_002007445.2 Ailuropoda melanoleuca | reverse complement strand
TGCTTTGATCCTATTTCTCTCAATCCCAAGGTTGTATCTGTTTGTCCTTTTTTCTCCACCTTCCCTTGAATCCTTTTTGTACAAGTACTATGGTGCAAGAGTGAAGTGATACTAGAACGTTATACACTTGGCACAAGACTGGTTTAATCCTCTCTTGGGAGAGAATGGAAAGTTCCAGGATTTGAGTGGACTCTAACAGAGGCATCAGTATGCCAAAAGTAATGAAAGATTCATTGTTAGTAAGACTGATGTTTGGTCATGTTCCTCACTCAGATATTTGCATGGTTGGCTCCTTGGCATTCAAGTCTCAGCTCACAGTTCACATTAGAATGAATGTCCCTCATCTCTCGCTTTCCCCTGACGAAGGATTTCACCCTTCCCAGTCTGTCAGCTTCTCATAATCTCCATCTGGTGGAGTATACTGTAATCTGTCTTGCTCACTATGTAAGAGTGTGTTGGAAAAATGAAGCAGGAATAACTTACGAAGAAGAATTGGATGAACATGCTGGATTTAAAATATGGACTCTTCCCTAGAATTAAAGAAAGTTGAGGGACCTCTGTTGGATTAGTTTATCAGGTGCTAAACAGAAGAGACCAGAAGAACTACACTTGGATGTGTTGTAGATAAAATAACATCAAAGAGACTCTTCTATAGCTAGACAGCTCACTCACAAAGGGGCAGAGACCAGGTAGACGGCTCACGTTTCACGTTAACAAAGGAAGACCGTAAAATGGTCAATGTGTTGAAGTAAAAATTCCCAACCTACAATGTGTATCCATCATTGGCCATTCAGCTGATTCAATAGGTGTTTAAAACTCCTATATATAAAGAATAGGGGAGGGGAACCTGCGTGGCTCAGTTAAGCATCAGACTCTTGCTCCCAGCTCAGGTCATCTCAGGGTCCTGAGTTCAAGCCCCACGCTGGCCATGGAGCCTACTTAAAAAAGAATAGAGGAGTGATGTAATTTTAAATGTCTGACCGATATTATTAGCAGGTGACCTGGTAACAAAATTAACCATTTTGGACTATAAAAGATTCTCAACCTTTAAAAAAAATAATGTAGATCATTTCCTATAATCCCATTGCAGGATAATTACAAAGAGTGAACTAAATCGAGCAATTGCTTGGAATTTCTGTGACTCCTAGATCTCTGGATCAAGGAAGTCACCCAAGACAGTATTGCACCATGATTTTAAGATCCTAACAATGGATGTGCTCACTGTGTTGAATAGAGCTGACATTCACTGCAGAAACCTTGTGCCATCTAATACTTAAGAGCATTTATGACAAGTGTGTGAAAATGAACAACGNTGACATTCACTGCAGAAACCTTGTGCCATCTAATACTTAGGAGCATTTATGACAAGTGTGTCAAAATGAACAACAATATAACTTAAGAAGTTAGAAATCAAAAAGGAAAACAGTTAAATTTTGGCATAAAATATTTTAGGGCTCTGAAAATGAGAATTTTTCATAGAATAATGTAAGAACTGCTTGTAGGGTTATTTTTCTTCTCTGGATGCCCAGTGAAATCTGTGAACTCTGCAGAAAGTTCCCCTGCATAGGTTAAAATCCTGGTGGAAAAGCACATGCTCCTGGGAGGCTCAGCGGTCATGTAAAGTAAACTCATTTGCTGAGAAGGGCGCTCTAGTTTTGGCAAGAGGTGGGACTTGGTGTTCTCTGAACCTCTGAACTTGCCCTCCTGGGGTTCTCGGATGGGTCAGATCTGATAACACTAGCCTGGGAGGCTGGTGCTCCTGTCACTTCAACCCTTGGTCTGCAGAGGTCACAGGAATGTTATGTTTGCCTGTCCTTTCCAAAGTGGGTGTAACTTACATTCTCCCCAGCAGAGTATGAGAGTTCTAATTTCTTTTAAGATACATTTTTTAAAATTATTTGACCAAGAACACAAGCAGGAGGGAGGAGCAGAGGGAGTGAGAGAAGCAGGCTGCCTGCTGAGCGAGGAGAATGATGTGTGGGTTGATCCCAGAATCCTGTGTTCATGAACTGAGTAGAAACCCAAGAGTTGGACACTCAACTGACTGAGCCACCCAGGAGCCCCTCTAAACCACGTTTTTTGTTTGTTTGTTTGTTTTTAAAGATTTTATCTATGAGAGAGAGCACAAGCTAGGGGAAAGGGTAGAAGGAGTAATGGACTCTCCGCTGAGCAGGGAGCCCAATGCGGGGCTGGATCCCAGGACCCCAAGATCACAAGCTGAGCTGAAGGTCGACTCAACTGACTGAGGTGGCTCTAAACCACATTTTTTATTAGGAACTAGGACTCTGGAGAAATGACTGATTAGAGAGCAGGGCAGGAGAAGTATGAGATGAGACTGGAATATATCACTCCAGGAGAAAATAAGGAATTGCTCCAAGATTGATGGGGTTATGTGAAAAGAGCAAAGAATCCCACCAGACAATTTGAAGAACAAAATAATGATACAGTGGATTGTGACCTATGAAAGTAATCGAATGCCTGATTTCATAATGGTATATAATACCATTGAAAACTTGATGAATAGTTATATAGTTTCAAAGAGTCTACACTCAAAATATTTCTTTTTTTTTTTTAGATTTTATTTATTTATTCGACAGAGATAGAGACAGCCAGCAAGAGAGGGAACACAAACAGGGGAGTGGGAGAGGAAGAAGCAGGCTCACAGCGGAAAAGCCTGATGTGGGGCTCGATCCCATNGGAAAAGCCTGATGTGGGGCTCGATCCCATAACGCTGGGGTCACGCCCTGAGCCGAAGGCAGACGCTTAACCGCTGTGCCACCCAGGCGCCCCAACACTCAAAATATTTCTTAATTACAAATGCAGTTAAGGGGTACCTGATGGCTCAGTCAGTTAAGTGTCTCCCTTCAGCTCAGGCCATGATCCCAGGGTCCTGG